>NC_084916.1:7503546-7766580 GCF_949316345.1 Pungitius pungitius | reverse complement strand
GGTTGTATATGTTCTCATGTCATGAGTTCCACATGTTGTGTTGTGACCAGTGAACATTTAGACATGTTTTGGGGGTGAAAGCAATGTGGACACTTAGGGTTTTCTTTTTTTTGTATAATATAAAACGTGGTTCTTCTTCATCTCTTAAAATATTCTTACTACTCCTCAGCTTTACTTGACTGCAGGTTGCAGGTCGGAAAACACTGCTTGAAATGTTAGGAATTAAGCTCAAGTCCATTTCTGTTGTTACTGTTTCAGATACTATTAAAGGTCTTTACTAAAACCATGTAGGATGCGCTCTGTTAAACTAGTTTTAATATGATTTAAAATACTACAGCATTTCTTATAACACATGTAACAGAACGTCGTAATCCTAAACAATTCCTTCTACAAAATGAAAAAATGAATGGTAAAAAAAGAAAACATCAGTGTGACATTTTACTGCTGTTTGGTCTCAGGAGTGGATTTGGAGACAGTTTTAACGTCTCGATGCTGCTGTCGGACCGTCAGTCTCTGCTGTGCTGCAAAGCTCCAGCTGGGGGTGCTCTGAACTGAAGTTGTTCTAACTGTAAGACGGCATGAGAATGTCTTCCTTTTAAATATCCAACCACTGTTTCTGACAGTGTGAAGGGAATGTGGGCAGAACTCCTGGAGGATTATCCTTCAGTTCCCTCCGAGGCTGTGCTGTTCTTACAGCTTTTCCTCGACACTGAATAGTCATCCGAGGTGTGATTACATCACGTCAAAGCCTAACCCTCGCTAAACAGCACCTGTACTTCTACCTCCTGTGTCCTCCTGTTTTAATCCATTTATTGTATTGTGTTATCTGGACCCTGACTCTGTACATCTATTATATAAGGATGTATCACACTTAAGTGGCATTTTGCTGGAGGTTGATGCAGCAATGTTACACATTGTTGGGAAGTATGATCTAAAACAATTACATTTTGTAAAATACATTTACATGTAAAACTTTAATCTGTATAATACCTTGTAGCCCCGGATGCCAGATTAATACAATAATTACAACATTTCTCTCTGAAATGTAAAGTTGAAATGGCACTGAATGGAAATAAACAGGTGCAAGGTTTAAAAATACAAACATTTTTTTCTTTCCAACTCTGCATATAACGCAACATATTCCTTGGTTGAGTAAAAGATTTATTTCAAAAATACATTTAACAAAGTCAAATATGACCCATAGCGTCTGGTGACATTTTGGTTCATCATCAGTTTCTCATCTTATTCACGTTTGCTCATTCCCATATTTTCCTGTCATTTTGAAAGACATCCACAAATTGATTTATTTGGCAACCCAAAGTCCTTCAATTAAGATGTCCATTAAATGTTAGATTGTGACACAAATAGTCTCTCCTCAGTGTCGCTTCTTGTGCCGCAGCGAAGCATTAGCATGTGAAAGCCCACCGATCCTGTGAACTTATTTGACCTCCAACCTCCCCTCTATGTCTAGCAGACAACAAATAGCTGCAGCTGCGATGGCGGGTTCCCAGTCGGTTCTCACCCACAGACTCCAGTTCAGATTGACCGGGCCCTGTCTGCTCGGAGGCAACAATGAGCCAGTAAGAATAAGTGATTATTCTAAGTGGACTTGTTTTTACCAGCAATGACTTACTGAGACGCATTCTTGATGGTCTTATATACTTCACATAGTTTAAACATTTCAGAGGCCAGACAAGCGTGAGCAGAGACATACATGCACACACCGTGCAGATTAAGAGCAGAAAAAAACACTTATTTCTGGAAAGTCAAGTAATATTTGGTAACCTGCAGAGGGTGCTGTGTTGAAATGAGAGAAAAAATATGATAACTAATAAAACCGAAGAATGTGGGAGATCCACTTGAAACCAGCTTGTTGTACTACCTTGCTGGTAAATTATTAGTTACGTTTTATTGCTGATGTATGTACATTTGGTTCAATTATTGTCTAACATTAAATGATGCACCTTCTTGTATTATATGAGCAAATACCTCCTTGTGAATTAGAGTAATGTCAATGTGAAAATGAAAAGTTACCCTTGGATTATTATTGCTTACTAATATTGTGTGTTCCGTGTAACAAGAGACTTGCGTTCGTTCAACATAATGTGGTCTTATTCAGTTATTTAAGGAAGGAGTGGAGGAATTTTCACGAATCCAAAAGGTTTCCACTTTCTAATGAAGGTTTAAGCTCTCAGGGGATCCCAATGTTTTCGGCTTGTGACCCACAGAGTGAAAACAATATGAGCTAACGACCCCTCGTCACTGTTTGTCAATTCAAACAATACTAAGAAAGGAATAGGTGATTGCTTTCACGGAATTAGTCGATTGTGTTCATCTGTTTTGGCGTGTTTCTTCAGCCGGTTAGAGAAAATTGTTACACCTTTCCAAACACTCACATGTGCCAGACGTTTCTAAACACAGACCTGCACAGCCGAGACTCAGACATGCAAACGACGCGGGCACACACTTTCTCACAGCCCCATCCAGACACACACACACACACCCACAGTGACGCAGACAGGTTGAAGGGCCTCATCTCGCCTGCCTTTCTTTGCCTGTCTGCTCCATCTGACCCGGGCTTTTTATATGTCTAATTAAGTAGTCAGACCCTCCAGCATGCCATGACATACTCACGGCCGATTCCTAGCCATGTTTTGTGCCTGTGTCTTCGTCTGGACGGGTTGGTTTTATACCGCAATCTATAAGATATTGTTTTCCCTTCGAGCTTGACGCCCCGCTGTCAACGGTGTAGAGTCGAGGGATGATTCACAAAATGTTCAATAGCTCCCACTGGACTGTTTTGTGGGAAACCAGCCAGTGGATGACTTTTAGACAGAGGTGGATAATTCAGACAATGTTCATTTGTGTGAAGAGGTTCAACTGGGCATTCCCATGCACGATCTTTGTCACACATTTATGAGCAAAACAGTAGGTGGTAATGTGACAAAAAGGATAATGTCAAGAGGTTCTTTATGAAAAGTTCTCTGCACTATTATTGCACATTTTGTAGGAAGTAGCGACCAAGTTTGGGATGTGTGTGTCTGTCAGCGCACACGTGTTTCCACAGCTTGGTGAGGCTGGACGACACACTTAGTCCTCCTGTCTGGGCCTTCAACCCCTCCTGACTGAGTCACGACCTTAAAGCTCTCATCAAAAGGAGGCCAAGAGGTTAAACTCCACCAACCAGCAGGTCAACAACCTCTTTACCCCTCCCCCCCTCCCCTCATCCCTTGTTCTTGCAAACCATTTTATGATAATTTCTATTTCACTAGAATTCCAAGAGAAAGATTTTTCTACCCCACTGCATTTATTGACTTCTATTGTTACTAGAGTCACTTAAACATGTATGTTATTCCTATAAATGGTTGATCCATTGTTTATTAACCTAGTGGTTTCAACTTAGCTGATTGAGGTACAAAAAATGTATCAAAAATGAAATATTTCACAAAAAAGCATAACTGAGAGAACAGCCACAGGTTTCTCTAAACCCCTCGAATCATCCCACAACCCGTTAGCTCCACCTCTAATAATGTCTTGTATAATAATATCAGTCACAGGGGATGTATTTTAGAAGAATAACTAAATTTACTTACTTTGTATGTTTTCTTCTGGAGTATTTCTACATGGTGATATTGGCATTTTAATTTAATAAGGGTACTTCCTCTAACACTAACTGTCCAGTTTTAGCAAGAATGAATGGTATAAGATCAATAGGGTGTGTCTCTGTAAATATTAACCAGCATGATGTTACCGGTGTCTTTATAAGAAATCACTGCGGCCTGCGAGGACACACCAAGGCAATCAGAGGGATCAAAGGTCAAGCAACTTTGGATTTTTAAAGGCCATCAAAGGGGGTCACACAGAGCGAAACATACACATTCAAATTCAAAAGGTCACTTGTATGCGTATAGAGAGGTGGTGAATTAAGGAGGAAGTGACTATTGTCCAACTGCCCCGAGGTCAGATCTCTTCGTGTCAAACAAATTTTTTACCTTTAACATCCGGAGAATTGTTAATCAATCAGGGATATAAGATGTTTGTTTTTCTACCTTAATATAAACATCATGTTATCTGCATTATGAGGATACATGCAAAGAACAGGATTATGCTGTCTGCCTGGTGCTCTTTTTATTTCAGATTATTTACAAATAACATCTTCTGACAGCTTCTCTGTCAAACCTAAAGTTGTCAGGTGGCACCTTTCGACACACGAGTTTACTTCTTAAAGTGTATGTTTGTGTTCTATTTACATATGAGCAACATTACATTAACAAAACACTAAGTTAAACGGCATGTCGGTTTAAAAAGACCCGACCTGAAACCCCCTTTTGCCTTTGACAAAGGGAGTAAACAATAAATATGGCTCAGACATAAACATCTGTACCTTAACTTTGGCAAAGTTATCATTTAAATCATATGCAGTAATTGAAAGGTTAAGAGAAGATTATTCAGTCTTTTCTTTCACATTAGACAGAACAAGTTGCCTTGGATACCACAAATAAGTTGAAAAATCAAAATTCTGAATTTCTTTTAGAAATAAAGAAGCACTTTTGTGACTTAATTTGAGCATTTTGTGTTTCTCATTATGTGCTCATTGCCAAACTTAAACAAGACTCTATTATCATACATTTACGCCTAATCATACCGTATAATTAAAGAAAACTGTTAATCTGAGGATACATTTGATGACAGTTTATCAGATGTACAAGGTGTCCTGAGTCCTGTAAATCTGAATATGCTGCATCCAAATAAAGTTTTGAATGAAATTTGACCTTTGTGCTTTATATTCTGCGATATGAGGAATGAGGTGATCATCTGAAGTGACCACTCAGATCAGTTTCCTCCCCGGGGAGTCTTCTGTGGGTTTCACCACAGGATCCTTTCAGAGACATTTTGTATTCATCCCCTCATCGTGCAGACGAGGATTTGCCGTTGAACTTGAACCCAGTTCCTTCACACTGCCTGATTTCACGGTGGCGGCCTCGAGCCTCCTCCCGCGCCTCCCCTGTAATATCCCCCACCCCCCCACCCCCCTCCTCACCCCATGCTTGTCTTTGTTAAGCTGTCTTCCTTGACTTTCCGCATCCCCCGTCTGGCTCTCTGCAACCTCTCTTCCATTTCTGCCCCATGCCCTCCCTCGCAGCCATTCTTCACTTCTGGGTTGGGGGGCTCTGGGAGACGGCCCACTGGGACCCGCAATACAGAATGCTAATCAGGCCCTCGGCGGCACTTCCCACGATTTTCCTCCCAGACGTGAGCTTTTGTTTTGCCATTGATTCCATTATAATCAGACGGTTCCCGTAACTTTCCTGCCGTCTGGAGGCCGGTCTGCGGCCCACCTGTCATATGGCCCTTCTCACATTCAGTCAGGATTTTTCTTTTTCTTTCTGTAAAACAAAAGAAATTACCAAAGACAGTGTGACTTTTATTTACAGGAGTTTACCCAATTTAATACACTGCAAGACAAAAAGCTTCCAAATCTGAATTTTCCACATGCAGTTTCTTCAAGATGTTCCCATTCATCTGTTGAACCGTTTATTTATTCAGTGTACAGGAGATTAGTTGAACGTACATGCTATTTTAACAGTTAAGAACAGCAGATATGAGAGATTTTGTGTCAGTGTGTAGAAAATGATTGAGAAGCTTCTTTAAGTCGCAGAGCTGTATACGTGTTTAGATTTTTAACAGATTATTGCATGAGGCGTCCGCATGTACAGAAAAGTCGTTTTTTTTTGTTACATAATTCCAGTTTGAAAATGGCTATACACAGTATATTTCAAGGACATTCTGCGTGTCATGATAATTTAATTCGTCTTTAATTTTTCTGTGTTCTTGGCTGAAAATACGTTTGGGCAACAAAACTACTTAAGAAAACATCAGGGCTTGGTTTATAATAGGTACAGTCATAAGATTGGACATATTTTCTCATTCAGTTCAATGAGAAAGTGTGGACAAACCTGTTGTAAACTGAGTAAAGCGCAATATACCGTACATACGGCACTCAAGTAACCTTGATTCCCGGTCGTCTGGTTGGAAACCTTTCTGTCCGTATAGTGGGTAAAAGGAGATTTTTGTGTTGCACACACTTGGCTTGCTTTTTTTTTAATGTTTAATGTTGCTTTTTTTTTAATGTCCAATGTGTTGTGTGTTCAACAAAAGCTCAAAAGAGACCATTTTCCTCGAGACCTTCAGCCCTGGGTAGTTTGTGAGTTCAGCGATCAGCATGTCTCTCCAGATGTTTCCAGCTGCTTGATGCAGCTCGATCCACTGGCCTGCGCCTCCGTAAGAGCAGCTGTGCCACGCTGTCCCAGACTCAAGACATCACCCAGATGTGACTGCGTGAGTGTACCGCGCGTGTAAACATTGATCAGTGATTGTGTTTAGTGTTCGTATGAGCATTTTGTTCTCTGTTCACGAATGGAGTGTTTCTAATAGTGAGCGTGTTATTATAATTATTATTATTGTTTTTGTGTAATAATGAGATGGTCAGTATACATACCTGTACAGTTTTGGCACATCTAAAGGAGTAGTCTTGGTCTTGAATTCATAAACGAGCAGTAAAACGCAATAAAGGCGGCTCATATTCAAACACTATGCAATTGGATAATGTCTGACTGCTAACATCATCATTACGTGTATTCATCACATACAACGCTGATTGGATTTGAACAAACTTTAGGGTATGATGCATCATTGTTATCTTTTTTTCCACACTCCAATTTTGGGTTAAAAATGAGCGTAGATAAAACACGGGATTTGAATAAGATCGACTCAGGCTGCAGTTTCAGACATGGTATGAAGAGAGTTGGAGGAAAGTATGACCGCCATTTGTCTTCATGTCTATCACTGACTCAAGCTTTTATGTGGCTGACAGTGACGGTACTGGATGAGAGGAAGTGTGTATCTGATGTCTAATTCATAGAGAAATGAAAGACTAACAGAAATGGCTCAATGGTCATGTTTCCAAACACCTTGTATAAGGATAAGCGTTCTTCATTAGTAAATAATTCAACTTTGTTAGGAACTTCATTTCACCAGAATCCTTACATTTCTGCTATTTGTTCTTTCTATGTTTTTTATACAAGCAGGAAAACACTCAATCTATAAATTAAATATCATATAGAACAATTAGCTCTTATTTTGTATCTTATGTTTCAAAGTGGAGGATGTGGTTCATTGCTCAATTGCTATTAATATATACATGGTTCAAGGATTACACCAGAACAGCTCGGAGATCTTATTGAGTACTTTACCTGTCTAATACAAAATCAACTGAATTGCACAATTATTAAATGTGGATCTATTCAAATGAATTTATATTCATTTGCATAGCTAACTTGAAAATGTGCATGGCTTCTTTTGTTATACGTAAGATCATAATAGATGGAAGATGAACTGTAGAAGAAACCGGATACATTTTTGTAAATTTGGACGTAATCAGATGGTCCAACATATTCATGAAAAAGTTATTATGTCATGCTTGATTCTACATTCTTTACATTATCATATATATATTATATATTATCATATAATACACAAACTGAGACTCAAAGTACACACACAAAGTCATTGTCTCATTCAAAACATGAATACTTTTATTGTTTCAAATAAACTGCAGGTGAAACGGTTGCATAGTACAGATGTGGAGCACATTACCAGCAGCTGGTGTGTCATCCATAGTGCATTATAATATAATGAATTATTCCCTCTGAATAGTCGTCAAACCGCAAAAAATCAATTGCACATATCCACAAGGTATCCACAATGGATCAAAAGAGAATCCCATGCATTCACATATTAATATTATATTAACCGAGGAACTGATTAAAAAAAATTAAATGTGTAAATAAATCTGCTTGTGCATTTACTGACTAAATTGACAGAATAAAGTTTCTCATTGAACCTCCAGATAAACACATTTCAACAGTTATTGCACTTATGCTCATATAGTGCATATTAACATCACAATTCTCTCACACCAACAGAACATTGCTAATGTGAAAACTCAACAAGACAATTACTGTGCAAACACAACAAAGAGTGCAAAAAAATATTTTTGCATAGAGGAAAAACATTTACATAATGTAGTTTTGATTGCACAAAAACGCTTCCTGCAGGGATAATAGTGCTATTGATTAAATGTGTACCCTAAAAATTGTAACATATTTTCTTTAAAAAAAAACAAAGCCTTGGAAAGAACTCTACGAGAACAAAACAAAATGCTCTAATATGAGATGGTTAAATGTAAAAAAGTTTTAAAAAATGAGATTATTATTATACAATTTATAGTTGACGGATAAATTCCAAGAGACTATTTTGACATCCCTAATGGAAAAAAAATGTAAACCAATCACACTGATTGTCAACCATTAGATTGAAACATCAAGCATTTTATATGACAGAAATGTACACATCTTATTGCTTATTCAAATAGTTACAAATATCAATTAAAATATGACTAATACAGTTTAAATTCTATGATTTAAGATCTAAGATAAGATTCTCTGAAGAATAATACAATGTGAAACTAATGCATATTTACTATAAGAACCCCACAACTACTATTTTTTATCATCTTCTAATCTAAAATTAGTTTGAACCTTGGATGATTGAGAGTGTGTTTGCGTGTTTGAGAGAGATCTCAGCTCCGCCATACATGAAAATGTAGTCCAGATGTTTCCTGAACAGCTGTGCACCGCACAACCACAAGACAACCCTCCAGCAACGCAAAACACACACAATGATCACCTTTGCAATTTATTCATGGGTCAAATGTTTGTCCTCTTGTTCCATGATCTCATGTAATCTTGCTTCTAACTGTTTTTACATGGAGACGGGGTGTTTCCTGGTGTATATTAGCGGTTAAAGATAGTCGTCATGTGTAGGACGAACAACACTGGCCTTAAAGTCAGAGTCCAAAAGAGCAAAGAGGCAAAGATCTGATGATTTCCAACTTCGGACCAATTAGGAACCTTGAACGAGAAGACAGAGTGAACGTCAAAGACAGTCCATTAATAAGGTACAGGCGAAAGCACAACCACATTTATCTACAGTATTCTACACTTTGCTTCAAGACAAAACTCAAAATGTGCAGCAATGCACAAAATACAGTAACTGTTTTTTCATTTAGGACCTAATAAGATGTACAGTTTCTGCAGTATGTGGAGCGACAGTAAACAAATACAGCCCCAGTCAAAAGTTATATCCTATATTTTATTCATATTGTGCTGAACCAGCTGGCTCAAATCCTTACTCCCCAGTTGCTCTGATTCTCCAGCGTTACTGCAATTACAGCATAGGACTATAAAATATATTGATCCTAGGATGCCATCTTGGTTCAATAAGGCAAAAACATTATGTCGTTAGTTATCTACCACACGTGTCATATCTGATATTAATTGAGCAATCAACCTTTTCGGACAAAGCCACAACATTTTGCAAAATCATGGCTCATATTTCAAATCGTTTAAAGAGGTAAAACATGTAGAAAAATTGCAAATGGACTTTGAGTTACGGATCATGAGTCATACATTTGGGGGACTCTAAGCCAAGTCATGCATAATTGAACACAAAGCTTGGCGTTACTGTTTACTGTATCGCTCTCTGAGGGGCCTTTACAGTAAGCTCCCATTCCCTGCCCATAGATGGCACACTAATAAAAGAGGAAACAAACTGAACACACAATCAACTCGAACAGATGACATCAAATATGTCCCCGACCCCCAAACTCCAAAACAGACCATGTCTGTGTTTGCCAGTCTAGACGCAAGCTGCTCTTCCAATCCCCTACATCGGACCTCGTCTCCTCCTTCTCTTCCTCCTCTCCTGCTTCTCTTCCCCCTTCTCCCCCTCATTCTCACCCCCCACCATTATTGTCTGAACCACCAAAGTGTTTTTTTCCCACGCTTTATTTTCACCGTCCTGTTTGCAGCCAGGCAAGAGGAGGAGGTGGGGGTGGAAGAGTGGAGGGGGTGGGAGGTAAGAACTGATGGGGTCGCCATGGAAACCCCACATTGGCATGCTCCTGATTGGACTATGTGGTGGCTAATTATTCAGCGCATATGCTTAAAAAAAACAATAAAGTAGGACGTATTGAAATGCAGAGCCAAGCATCGCATGGTGTGTGATTAACATACGAGCCCAGCGCTGCTTTTGATGAAATACGCCTCCATGTAGAAATTAACTGCAATGAGTAATTTTATGTGCATATCCGATACTTTAGGGCCTATCTTTAAAATTTCAACCGTAATCCTTTTTTTCACACATGTACTAGTTGTGCTGTGATATGTGAACTTTTTAAAATATTTTTTTGTACCAAAAGAAATCAGCTTAAACCAGAAATATTATCTATGTGAAGATCACTAATTTACATTTATGCCTATTTACATGAGAGGATCGACGCAAACTTTTACATCAAGGCTGCCAAAACAAAAAAGAGAAGCAGAATGCCAACGGCAGGCCTCTGAGCCCTGGCATCACAGACAAACTACGTGTGCGTTTGCCTGTGTGCGCGTGTGTGTGTGTGTCGGGATGGAGGGTCTGCTGTGTGAAAGGAACCGGTGGGTCAGGGGTTTGTATATGCGTTTGCGGGGAGGGGGGGTTCACGTTAACAATGGCAGGCATTGTTTACCAATCTCCCTCGTCCATTAATCAGGACGATCCGTCTCTAATTGGCGTTTTGGTTAAGCTGGTCTCCAGACCCCCTTTCCCTCCACTGGCCTAAATAATGGCGTTACGCCACAAGTGCCGCCACACATTGGGGAGGACAATGTGCTGCTTGTCCAAGGGCCCAGGATAGGATCCCCACCCTCTCCTCTTCCCGTCCTTTCTTAGCGCCCCCTGCACCCCCCCCCCCCCCCCCCAAGATAAACCTCACACAGTAACACAAAGAAGGCCTCTCACTATTGAGATCTCACTGTCGCAGGCTCCCTCTCCTCATCTGTCTGCCCCCCCCCTCCTTCCTCCTTCCAGTCTTTCCCAGTCATTCACTCACTACACTTTTTACTTTCTGAATGGATACGTTGGTCCCTGGTTTCTTGAAAGGAGCAGCATCAATGGTCAGGTCAAAAAAACACGTTGTACTTGCACTCGATCGTTATCCTATGCTTAAAGGTTGGCTAAAATGCTGCCGTGGTTTAAAAAAATCCCTATCTCCAAATTAGGAGAATTAAAATGTTTTCACTTGGACTAAAGGACCGTTTGCTTCTCTAAAAGTTCAAACATTTGTCAGATTTGTAAAACCATTTCATAACTAAAAAAGGATGTTCATTAAGCACAGAGGCCATAGAGGTTGGCATGATGGGTTTTCATCCTAAAGGAACAAAATGAGAAATAACTTAATTAATTAAGAGTGAATTCCAGTTAATTCCCAAAAGACATTCATCTCATCTGTTGGACTTTTAAACCATTTATAAACCATAAAGGCATAATTATAAAGCTGAGAAAAAGGAGCGAATATCTGACCGGTTGGAAACACACACATTTCATTCACAAGCATCCAAAAGGGGAAATATGGTAAGTTTCTTTAACATTATTAAAATGTCAGTGTCAGAAATGAGTGGCAGTTGATTCTATTCCACGCATCAGAAATATTTATCTACAAGCCAACAATTAAGTCTAGTGCACATGTGAGAAAGCTATGCGTGATAATGAGTGGAGATTTATGAAGACTGCTAATTACGGCTGCTGGAGGATGTCAGCGAGCATGCAGGTGTTTTTTTCTCCTTCCACGTCCTCAAACAAAGCGTCCTGCAGCGTAACTAATATGTGAATGCTCCGCATGTAGAAATGATGCTAGTAGAAATGATAAATCTTTGCAATCAAGAAACAATCTAAATAATGTCCTAGAAACGGAGTCGTCGAAAGGGTTTTCAGAGCATCTTAAAAATCCACAAAATGGCCGATCGCCAGCCTCTGACGGGGCGCCGAAAGCGACGCAGGAACCGCAGCTGCCCTTAAAGATGCCAGTTTGCCAACGCTCAAAAAACACTAACTCTACGGCTTCCTCTTTATCTCACCCCTTCCCGCGTGTCTCTTGGGGCGAGCCCCACAATTAACACACTGGCAGTAATTAACACTGTCTTGAGGCAACCAATGGCGCGGAAAGGAGCGAAGCCAACACAAAGTGGGGGAAGGTGCAGCGCTGCCTATCCACATTCTGCTTTTTTTAGCTGCCATTTTGTGCCAGTCTTAACACCTAAGATGGTGGCAGGACTGTGACTTTCCGTGTGCGAGAGGAGGACAAACTGGCAAGGGAGGGGTCGGAGAGGAGGAGGAGGATGGTGGGATTGAGGAGGGAGCCTCTTATTTTTCATTCTTCAAGTCTGTACATTGCTGAACGGTGACATCGCTGATTGTAACATTGGTGCCCTACATGCGCAACACATAGAAGCGCAATCCTCCCAAACATGGACACACACACACAGATACACACCCCAGAGAGGAAGAACAAAGTGTGTGTGTACAGCATGGGGGCGAAATAAACAGCACCTTGTGATGGTCCGTTTGTGTAACGAACGTGTAATTTACATGTGCTTAATATACGCCACACACATACTAAGACACATGTGTGCCCATGCATGAACACACACACACACACACACAAACAACCAACACAGCCGTTCTCATGGTATGGTCTGCCCCTGAGCATGCAAATGACATTCATTATGCAAATGCATACAAATCAGAACCAACCATCTGAGAATCCAAGCTGGGAAGAATAAAATCAAATGAATGAGGGGAATGGATATTTGGGGCAATTGTGTGAAGAAGGTACAGGGTCAAAAAGTGAACTCGTGGTCAACAGAAATATAGCTTGGGACCTATAAAACATTACTAAGATATCTCAAACATAAAAAATAAGATACTTCCAAAAGCAATTTATAAATAAATGAATGAAGGGGATGTAGGCTTTGAAAGGTTTTAAGATCAACAAATGTGTTAAACCATTTTAACAACATTTTTACTGTGACTCTTCCAGATAGTTTGCTGCAGTGTTAATGGAGCTTATGAAGTGTAAGAAGAGAGATTTTACACAGATTGCTGGTTTCTAGATATTATTTATGCTCAACCAATTGATGTGTAACATGGGATATAAGATCATACACACACACACACCATCTTACTCAGTGACTGGTTGTGCCCCACTGATGTCATACTCGTTTGAGACAAAGCCCATTGAGTTCTCTAGCAGGAAAATCAGAAAGAGCATCAACTGGAAGGCTGGAGGGCAAGGACCTGCTAATTGCCCCTTGAGATGTTTTTTGTTATTTTTCACCTCTCTAGCCACCACAGCTTCTGTCCGACTGGCTCTCTTTAACCACAAAATAATCCTAATCCTGAAACTAGGATTTGTTTTTTTTGCATTGTGTATTGTATGATGTGGCCACAGCTCCATGTACCAACCATGTGTGGGTAATGCTTCACTGAAAGACTCCAGCGACAACAACAAAACAATTTATTTCCTAAAGGAAAGGATTCAAGCTTTTTATTTCAGCCAATTATCTGCTAGCATTAAAGTCAAAATAAAAGCTAATTAGAAACTGATTGGGGCCAAATTCTTACCCAAACAGGGTGAAATCTGACAAAGAGACTCCTCAGTGTGTGTGATGGGGACAAAACAAAGAGAAGCTTATATTACGAGAAGGTGAAAATAGGATCAATCATGTTTTTTTTAAAGAACATTAATCTAAATATTACACCCAAGTGTTTCCAATCTCTCAACTCTTCCTTGTCATTCTTATAAGTTGCATTGATAACAATTCTCTCAAAAAAGAAGACCTTATTTGATTCGATTTTGGGGGGCTCTAATAAAACAAATTTTTAAAAATACATACAATTAGGTGAGAGCCATAAATGTCTGAGGCACAGTGCAGCGGTAATACACCTGAGTGTGAATTACTGCAGCGGTGGCACGTAATTACACAACTTACGTTTGTAGTTACACATGGTGGGACAATAAGGGGGCTGAAATGTCACATTGCCTGTTTTATACAGTATAGACCAAGCAAAAATATAATGCTGGTGCTACTGGAACGTCAGCAGTTTGGCTAAAGGTCAGCAGTGCTTGAATTTGGCCACTAGCTGAGCATTAATATGTTCTAAATCTCATGGCTTCATCCCATCACGACCGGTTTAAAGTCACAGTGCAATTGATTATAACAGCATTGTCCTTAGTTCATTCAATCCATAAGTGAGATGTACAGACAGAAGAGAAACATTTTATTTCTGAATAGCAGCTTATATAAAAGTCACTACTAAAGATTCTTGTTTTTCCAGAAAACAAAGGTAGAAAGCATTTTCAACATACAAATACCAGATTGTTTTATAGTTTTCTGCAATGTATGATTCAATGGGAGCAGGTACACAGGTACACTGGTAGAGCTTATATTGAGCACTTTGTATTGAAAAGAAAAGGAAAACGTTGTCTCTTGTGAAAAACTAAAAGGTTTTTATATTAACAATTTGAAAATGTATTATTTGTGGTGCACTCTGGATCCTCTTTAAGAGAACCCCCCCCCCCCCCCCCTTTGACAATGCCTCTTATGTAACACAACATACCTTCACGTCATCGTTTGACAGTTCTTCTCGTCCTTTTCATCTAGTTTTCTTCCACCGTGCAGGCGTGTAATGGGATTCTTGTTACTTTCGGTTATCTAGCTTTATGAAGAATGTATGCCACTCATACAGCTAGATAACCAAAGATAACAGACAACCCCTCAGGCCTGCGAACACAGCTCTCTGTCAGCAGCAAACACACACGAACAGTGCCTCCAACACACCTGCAGGACAAAAAATGACAGGGAAAACATGTAAAGGGTTAATTTGCCAAAACAAAGCTCCTTTACTCCTATTTGCAGAAATTGCAGAGGTGGAAATAATGACAATGACAGTCATAAATCTGGTGTGTCAATGCAGGTGATTTATTACATGATGTTAAAAAACGCCTCAGCGAAATGGGATGAAAAACAAGCATGACTAAAGATTCACAAGGGATACTGCTGGGAAAACATTTCCCAAGCTATTAAGTATCTTTTATATGACTGAAATGTGAATGAGCTCTTATAGGAATTCAAAACAACACATCATAGCCAACTATCCAGTGAACTAAAGACAACAACAATAAAGATCTTTATGAGGGCAGCAGAAGCCTGGGATGAAATAGCACTCAGCGGAAAAATTTGCATAAATAACACTCTGAAGATAATATTACAGTATGACAGAATGAAAGAGGAAATCCCTTTGAAATGTAACGCATGGACTAATTGTAAAAGAGGTAATACTTTCCCACTATATAAAGGTATTCAGTCAGTATTATTTCAACTGTACAGGAAGATAAACCATTAAAATAAGGCTATATTTTCAGTCCTGAGCATTATTAAACATTATTAACATTAACAGATTACAGCCTCAACTTTTTAAATGCTTTTGAAAGCAGTTCAGTTCAAATGCAACACCAGCTGCAAAGGAATTAGTTAAATAAAGGCCTATTGCTCATATGACACGTATAACAACCCTCATATCATTATGCATTATGATGATATGCAAAAACACTCACAACAATAAATTCAGTTTCTATACGTTTTTTTGTGGAAATTATTGCGCATACTTTCATTTATAATTAACGTTGAGATTAAATCAGTATCTTCAAACACATATTTATTTCTATTGTTTCATATTTGGACATACATTTTATAATCCATAATTATCTGCTAAATGTTAAAAGTATGTACACAGCCAAATAATTTGTGTCTGTGTGTGTCTATAATATATTCCATTAAACCGCTTTTTTATTTAATGGCTTTTTGCGTGAGAGGGGAGTGACGTCACTGGCATCGCTGGCTTTCAATTAATGCAGCGAGGTGTGATGCCCAATTAACACACACACACACACATGTCGTTATGAGAGGGCGTTCTTTCGCATCGCGAAAATAGGCCACAGCCTCATCCGCGAGCACAAGCAGAGCGTCTTTAAAAGCCCACATAGAGCTGTTAAACATATATCATCTCATGCTTCCAGAATGCATTTTATTTATTTTTTACAACCGCTTTTCGAAAGAGTTTAAGGAGGGGTGGATTACAGAGCAGGCTGTGGATTTTTGCCAACGAAAAGCTAAACATCCATTAGTAGAGATTACGTTGCTGTTTTACAGGCCGTGACTCACGAGCTCACAACTCCAACGTTCACCTTCACTCCTCCTGGTGACTTGAACTCTCAACAGCATCTCGTTTATTAATACTAACTGTGCCACAAACAACTTTTGCATATTGTTAGATTTGCAATTAACCGTCTTTGTCGTGTAGCTAATGTGAGTGTATGAGCATGTTGTCCCTACGGGGAGAAATATGGTGTTGTATAGAATTATCTGGCTCCAGAAAATTCGGCTTTTATCAGGTGAATCAACTTTTAGAAATAATAAAATTAGAATTACATTTTCTAATTGCAGGCAGGTTGATGCCGGTAGATGTTACCAAGTATTAATTACGTAATGGTCGTTTTTACAAGAATATAATAATAACATTGCAACTGATTATTTATTAGTATTTGTTTAAAAAATACTGAGCAATGCTGACTGTAAATGATCGACTCAAATGAGACGAAATAGACATTTATACCCTCAGTCGTTTTTTTATTCCACATCTGATGAATTTTCTTCGTGCAGTACAGAAGAGTATAGGCACGGTGTGGGGTGATTATGAAAAAATAGTTTAAAATGAGGAATAAGAAATAACTTATTTGCTTAGGTCCAAATAGCACTGCTGACCCTGTCATTGTTTCATGTTTCGTCTTAGGTACCCAGGCAATACGGTGATGGAAAATATACTTTAACAGATTTTTAAAGGAGCATAAAAGCCTTCCTTAAATGTTGCAAAATCAGAGCGGAACAGTCCCTTCCAAAAAAAGGATCCCGGGAGGATTTTAAAATGATTTTCGGAGTAATCAATTAGTTCCACGCAGTGTGCAGCGGGTCGCTTGTATTTTCTGTGAGTGTGTGTGTGTGTGTGTGTGCGTTCGGGTGCGTGTTTGTGTGACTGAATGACAAGTCGTCAGTGTCCGAAGGGTTGAGTGTCGATAGTAACGTGACAGATATAAAGTAGGATCATTCATATTCACCTGGAGGTTGGAGTACGCCCTCATCTTCACTTCCGGCGCTTGTGTGTGTCATTTTCTGTAGTGTGGGGAAAAAAGAAAGAAAGAATGACTTGGGGATGTACGAAAAGAAGATCCAAAATATCCAACAAAGGCATCCTTATAATGACATGTCATTACATGTTATGCCTGGAAAACACCCGAGGAAATCTGCCCACTAGGTCTCAGAAAGCCCCAAACTAGTCCAGTTCATGTTGCTCAGCAGGGTGTCTTTGCACCTGCAGTTTAACGTACTCTGCAGCACAATGAGGCTCTAAAGATGCTGCTGCATACAGCGGCCCCTTTCCAAATCAATGCATGTTTAGACCTGTGTCTCACAGACGCGCGCGGGTCCGCTCACATGCCTTCTAACCTTTGAGAATAACGGACGAGGTCAATCAACACCGGGGCCTACATTTTACCTGGATTTATCCTCTTTTTAATCAAAGTGCAGAGTCACGGGTACTGCTCATGCAAGACCTGATTCCTGTCTTCATTTTGGAAGAGCATCCGACTCATTTGTCCATTGCATCATCCGGCCTGGACCACGAGCTATGTTCAGTGATGTGACAGAATACAACAAATCCCTTTGCACGTGTCAAATCTGTTCACTTTGAGAATACAGTATTTGTCGGCGGCTCAGCCGCTGTGAGCTAGTTTGGCGCATCACACCCCCGACGAATATATACTATTTTAGAATTATAGGAATAAAACCTAAATTGCGAGTTCGTTCTACCCACTTCCAGAGATTAAGTCGGCCCTATGAAAGAGCTCTGTGTTAATCTCAGTCTATGGGAAGCCAGACATGAGTTCATTTCCAAAAATCACCTTGCTTTTTGGCAATAGCGCCTTTTCAACCGCACTCAAAAAAAGGATATTGGCTGGTTGTTACATTTACTAATGTGTAACATGTAGAATGAACGATATTCATTAATGTTTTCAATGTGAACGTGATTCAGTCATGTAGGATTGGCATGAACTTCAAAAACGTAACGTTTATTAGATCCATTCATGTTGCGATTAACTGAGACAATCGAGTAGCCAGGCATGACCGCGAAAACCAAGGCGAGGGCAGTCTTCGTCAGAACCAGATTAAGAAGATACACCGTTGGCCGCACATGGAAAAGGTAAGCAGAAATCCATCACCATCCTTCTAAATGTAAAACAATTATACGTGCATTAATGTCTTCATATCTTAGCTCGTTGTTCTGTTTATGCTATTTTTTATGTAGTGTTATTTTTTACTACATTTAAAAAGGGTAAAGTCCCCATGCGCATGGCTAGCAATGTCGTGTTAGCTTATATAACGTTACGTCACTCCTTTTTGCAACCTACCAATGTGAATGGTGAACAGTGAGCTATTGTTAATGACGAGGTAACGTTTTAGCAATATATTATAAGGTGTTCACGACTAGCTGACGTTGACTTAATGACGTTAGCATACTCCTTGTAGGGTTACATTAGCGCGCTAACGTTACTGCTGAATTTGAATGACAATAAATGACTAAGCACACGTTTCATTTACTAAGAGTAATACTACCGTCATTATATATATATATATATATATATATATATATATATATATATATATATATATTGACGGTAGCTAACGTTAGTTTGGAACATGGCCAATAGCTGCGCGCGGCAAATATAGCAGGCCGTTTTACCGACTCTCATAGATAGAAAGATAGCAATGAGTCGGCGGACCATCGGCGGTTCTCCAGAGGCAGTAGAAGCGACAGTATGACGTAATCGCAAACACGTTTGCCGGCGCACCGCCAGCGGCAACCGCTTCGTTTCCCGGACGGCCAGCCGCCGTTCCGCCGCAGTTATACCGAAGGCGGCTTCTCCGCGGCCCGCCGGAGGCAAACGCTATTTTGGAGCGATCTGTATATATATTTATACATATAAAAATGTATAGCATGCAGTTTATCTAGAATAATGATTGATCAAACCAGACAAATCTCCATTCCATTTTAATTCCACATTTCAAAGTACAGTACTGTCATTGGGGTACTGTCAATGGGCTGGCTCCGCTCTGGCCACCCGGCCCCCGCGCACACACTGGTCTGATGCGTCACAACAACCCGGAGTTTTTCGCGCGTCACTGACTTAGGAGGCCTTAACTTCCATGAATATTAATTGATTGTTCTATCTGACTTTATTGCAGCAATTTCTGACTGCAAAAGTGTCCTGTGTCTGCTATCCCCCAAAGTGTGTCTTGGATCAACCTCACTGACTACACCATCCCACTACAAGTCTCCTGGAATTCAAGAGAATCACAACAATCAATTTGCAGTCAAAGTTCTTCTCCCAGCTGGATCTGTACTCTGAAAACCTGATCCAGGTGTATGCCAAGAAAAGTGGAGTTCAAGGGAGAAAGATCAAGAGCATCATAACCCAGGTATGATGACAATGGAAAAGTTAAAGAGAGGCTATTCTACTCGTAGAACTTTTGTATTTTGTTTACTTACTTGTTGCCTTTATTGGTCGTCTGCACTTGTTGCTAACACCCCTGGATCCCAAGGGTTCACATACTAATTTACACACTGATATTGCATGGTTACTCATTGTGATTAATAAGATGGTTGGTTTAGATGGTGTTCCTAATGTTATTTTATCTGCATACTTAGACTGCCAGCATTGACGTCAGACGAGAATGCGTCCTCAAAGGTCTATGTGTTTACTTGAACGAAGATCCAGAGAAGCTGGTGAAGGAATACACGGTATGTTCATTTACCTTTATCTTTACTTGGGTAAGATCAAATACGATTAAGTTGGCCCAACTTAACTTCTTAGTGTTGTTTTCAACTATTTGAATATAGAATATTCTTTGAAAGCCCTAATGAATGAAGTTATTGATAGCTGTTTATACAGTAAAATAGTGCAATAAAAATGGCATGTAATGCACATAAGTGAAAAATGATTGCTTTTGTTAACTGTTTTGTCACAGAATATTGAAAGCAGTCAAACAGCTATGGCGGAGACAGTCTTTGCGATCCATGTGATTCGAAAAGAAGGAGCGGAGCCCAGTGATGACCCAGATGAAGTCGGAGTCATTCTGGAGGGGGTGGAAGTGCTGAGCGAGTTGGGAAATGTACCCTTTGCAGTGTCAATGTTGCTTGCGCTTGTGTATGCTCTCAACTTGAGCTACCCTCGAGAGCTCAAGTATACTTTTGAAGTTCTGCAGAAAATAATAATGGAACTAGACCCAAACAAACTATCCATAAAAGGACAAGCTCTCAAAATAAAGCTATCCCGTTAGACACATTATGATGGCTAAAGCAGATTAGACACTTCTGTGTGTGTTTATTATTTTCTGTATTCCTGCGTGTTCACCAGTGCATTAATTAAGTAATCACAAGTCTTTAAGATGAATGTTGTGAATGTAAGAGGATAAGAGGGATGTTTGTACAAAGACAAAGTCTTCAGAGTTCAGGTCAAGACTGCACTAATAACCACTGTTAGCACTTTCAAAAATGTATTTTAATTGTGTAAGTGTCATAGAAAGTTGAGAAAAGCTTTTGATATGTATGTTTATAAGAGAAGCTGCTCATTAAAACATTATTCAGTGCCTACTTTGAGAAATACAGTTGTATTGCAACATCTCTCATTTGTCTTGTTTCCAGCCAAAACAGTTGTATATTTTGTTAAAACTTAGTTTTAGTTGTGGTTCAGGGTAAATGTTAACACTAACATTTTTAGTATTACTATAGCGAAATCATGGAAAGTATTTCAACATAATTTAACTGCTTTCTTTAAGCAATAAGCAATTAAGTTGGTTCACTATAATATACTCAAGTCGGATCAACGTAATTTATTAGAGTTAGTCCAACCTATTTTTCTTGGGCAGGATTAAATTGAATAATTTGGGTTGGTCTAACTTCATTGACTAGCCTACATTTTACTAATGTGGCATTAGTCAAACCAACCGTATTCATTTGAGTTTGACACAACCCAAGAAAATGCGTTGAACCAACCATAATAAATTAAGTTGATCCTACTCAAATACATCAAGTCGTATCAACATAATTTCTTTATGCTCAAAGAATCAATAAAATAGTGTGCAAATCATTTCCATGATTTTATTAAGTTCGTTGAAAGCGTTGTTTTTTTGAGTGCGTGTGATGGGAAAGGTAAAGACCGCCCGAAGCGACACTGATACCCCCACAGGCCGGTGTGACTGACCCACGCAGCACTGTAAAATAACACTGAAGTAAAAAGCAAAATGACTCATGCCGGGGTAATAACAATAGAGCCTGTGGCTTATCGCCTCTCAAAGATACTGAAGCTATGTTGCAACTTAAAGTTGAACAAGAAAAACTATAACTCATTAAAATGGTATTTTCGAAGGTCTTATCGAAAGTGCCAGAGGGAAAATGCATATCATCCTTCTTGGTACAATATTACCATTGATAAATATAACTGGGACTTAACCAAAAGGCCTCGTGGGAGAAAGCAGCTCACCCATGATAGACACTGAAGCGTCTCGTGAAATTGCGAAATGCTTCAGACTCGCATGATTTTGATGAGATTGAGATGAGATTTCGGACATGCACTGTAGTGCCAAACAAAACGGTGTGCTGTCACAAGTAAAACCACACGCCCGTGCTGCTGCTATCAGATGCTGTGCAGCCTTCAACTCGGACGTTTAGACATATACCTCAAAACTGGTCAGAGACAGAACGAGCATCACCGGCAGAGGTGCATTTGCAGCATCTGTTCGGCCTGTAGATGCTCACTTATTTCACAACTGGGTTACACGCGTATTGCAGAACGTTGCAGCCTACAGACACGCAGGGTACCTCCATGTAAATCCTCTCCTGCAGGATTAAACTCACTCGCATGTCTCAAACCACTCATAATACAAAGCGGGGTTCTTACTGTTTCCCTCCTCGGGTGCAGAAGGGTGGGTTGCACGGGTCTTGGATGAGCTCCTGGTAACCAGCGGTCCCTCCGGACTGAGAGCCAAATGAGCGCGTTCGTGAGCGACGTAGTGAGCTTTTTGGCGACGGGGCATCGTGACGTCCCACCGGCTCAATCCATTTTTTTAAATTGAACGGGTAATTTTGTTTCTTTCCGCGCGTATTGGCCCACGGGTCTCCCTCGCATCCGCCGCCCCCGTCCTCCCCTCGCGGAACAGGGGAGTTGGGGCTGTCCGATGGCTACATCTCCACCGCTGTTGATTCCAAATGGTTTAACATCTCATTTGTCCTCAATCATATACGCCGTCCAAGGCCCGCCCCCTCGTGAGTCAGGAGGTAACACGGTTCCCACCCTCTGAGATTTTTGGATTATGCAAGGCGGCCGATGTAATTACAATACGGGCCTATGGCAGCGTCTCTCACGCCCCCCATCAGACGCATGCAGAAGTGCATGCTGGTACAATCATTCATCCATTCATCCATCCAAACTCACTAATTCCGGGCAGTGCGAGCTCCTCTACATTATACTTTAGCATGCTATCCCAGAAAACCCCCTATATTTATTCCGTATAATAAGGATCTAGCGTGTTGTTAATTCACTAAATGATAGAATATTTGCGTCCTTTTTCTAAGTCGTGCTTGTTAAATGTATCGATTCACATATCATGAACCTCATGGCCCAACGTCTGTTTAAACTGATGTTAAGTCTGCAATGTCTGCTGTCGGGTTTTATCATTGTAGCACCGTTTTTAAATGTGATTTTATGGCTAATTAAAATGTATTATTTAAATAAATAAGTGAAGGCCTTGAATTACAGTAGAACATTAAATTATCACATGGTTCAATATAAAATGCCTTTTCTTTCTATTTGCCTTCTCACCCAGAATGGAAATGCAACTCAAAGATGTTGCTGTCTGCAGCTGGAGTTTGTAGAGACTCACTTGACAGGCAGACTTGAGAGGCGCTCCAGCTTGGTTAATTATCATGATAATCACACCAGAAATCTTTTCAATCAATGAAAGACGAATCCTCTCTAAAGTTATTGTATACGGTCTCATTCTTGTTTATGTGCATAGCCTAGACGGTGGTCATCATTAGCATCTAATAAAGTTATCTCAGTCACGTTGATCTGTCTAGACTCCTAACCTTAAAAGTCACATCACTTGCACCGCCACAGTGCATGCGGATTTGAATTCATGTGCTTTAAGGGTGGAAGATAACTTTTGGTAATGCATGAAAATAATAATAATGCTTATAGGGAGAACATCCTCGATGTCAGTTTCAGGGTCGGCACGTGGCTGAGAGATGCAGGAACCCGGGGAGAGCCTCGAAACTAGTACGATAATAACTCAATGGTTTATATTAACGTTCTTTCGTTTTAAGGCCAACAAATAACTTTTAGCATGACACAATGCGAGCAAAAGTGAAGATAACATGAATTCTGTTGCCGTAGTAACGACAATAGAGTCCGACTTAACTTACTTACTTACTTGGTTAAAAGTCCTAGAAGCAATAGCTTGCTGCTCTGTACTTATTGTAACGCATTACACTGGCCGTGAGAAGCAGACAGTCTTTTGGCTGGTGAACAGCAATAAAACACCCTCCGCCACCCCTCCATTGTTTTACTGCTTCCAGCCCAGACAACGGCTACCAGGCTTCTCGCGGCCGACGTGCGGCTTGGAAAAAAAACAGCTTTTACGCACGTGAACGAGCAATATGTTAGAACAGAAAAACCTCACCTGTAAGTATAAATATGTGATGGGATGCTTTGGCATAAGCAAGGGGATTCAGTATGTATTTGTGCATGCATGCAGGGACCCTGGCATCCTTCCACGCGCACGTCGCCCCAATATTCAAATTGGGATCCCCTGATTTGAATAGGAACATGGTGGTGTATAATTAATCAAAGTAGGGGTACTTCATGCAATTAAAGTTATGCTGCAGAGTTATTTCAGAAATATTGCAAGAAGTTGGAGGTTTGCAAACCACAAAATAATAATAAGCCAAATAAGCCATGTTTCCCGTTGACCCCGCATAAGGTAAAGAATGGTGAGTACATACTCCTGAAGTGTATTTGCTGGTGTGGATACATATAATCTGACAGCCACTGCTCCCCGGATAGCTGTTAATGGGGACCAGCAAAATCTCCTTCACTTCCAGGGATCTCAGGAGTCCTTGTTGTCACACGTAACTCTATGTGTGGCAGAAAGTTTATGCAGATCACTGTGGTCATTTGTAATCAAATCAAAGTCGAATCTACACTGAAGTTTAATAGTATTTAAATTAATTCAGGTTTTAGTCTTTTACTGCATAAATGGTCCATTAGGCTCTACTTTTTCATCTTTGTGACGTGTTAAGTGAGTGGTTTTCCCTGTGATTTCCTGATTTAGGAAAGAGTAATGATTTTGCGTCTTCCCCGATGTTCCCATAAAGGAAGAGAAAAATGAGAGTTGTACTAATTGTGTGATCAAACAGTCACCAGCCTAAACATCTTGAACATGCACACCTCCTCTTTGTTACTTCTCCCACGAGGCCGTATTCCTATTTATTGTTGTTTTTTATTGTTAAAACAGTACAGTGTTAAAATAAGAAAAGAAAGTCAGCCAGTCCTCTTGGGGTCCATATCTGAAAAACAGGACAATAATTACATTGAGTATATGACACATTTTAAAAACATTTGAATACATAAACACTTTACTCAGTGAATTAGGAAACCTTTGTGAAATGTGTGGCATTTCTTGTTTTTCTTAAAATGAATATTGCTGTAAGGCTTTCGTGGTACGATGGAAGCAAATCAATTCACTGCTGGCAAACACTGATAAGCTGCAGTGTGAGTGAAGGGACAAGTGCAGAACAGACAGATAGATTATTGTTATTATTACAACAACGAGTCAACAGAAATTAGCCTAATTGGACATTAAAGACACATCAGGCAAACTTGTGATTTTGGACGATATGAATATATTTATAATGACTTTATACACAGAGACAAAGTGAACATAGATCGATGTGGGTTGAGATTCAACAGGTTTTGTGTTTATAGTCGAGGAAATGAGCTGCCGAACAGAATACAAGTGAAGAAGACACTTATTGTTCCTCCACTCTAAGACCATCAGGAGGACTTCATCCTCAACTGGGCGACCGTGTAAATAGTTTTTTTGATCTGTACATCAAAACGTCTCGTTCAAATACGTATTTATGTATATTTAGCCACGCAGCTTTATTTGGTGGAGGTAACAAGGAATCATTTTAAAATAATATTTCATCCTTTGCGAATTTCTTAATAATTCACTTCATTATGGGTTTTATGGGTGACATTGGCAGGTTCACAGGCGGATTATATTTTAATAATCGATGTTTTTGATTGCCCATTAATGGTGACTTTCAGGTAGAATGAGAGATGAGCGTCGTTTAGCCGAACCACTGCACTGGAAATGTTGGTTGAAAAATAAATAATTAATATAATAATAATAATTAAAAGTAAATATTCGGTGTAACTGCATTCTAATTTTTTTAAATGTATTTGTTATCTTCTAAGCAAGAGATCATTGGGTAGAAAATCAAGATCAATATGCAAGGATAACACGATCACAGTCGGCCCCGCATTTTCCAAACGAGTCTTTACATTCAGCGCTGGTTTTCTGAGACGTGAAGCATCTTTCTTGCGAAGTGGTTTACTCATTTTTATGCATTTCATTATCGAGGACCAGTCTTGTCCAGTACATTTTGATGTATTTGGTGCCGTGGTCTATCAGAGAATCAGTTATTTCCTAGCTTCAGTAATTGAACTAGAAAGGTATAAACGCCCTAGTCATTGCTGCATTGGGCTACGTGTGTTGGTGGTGTTTCAAGTTTAATTATTTAGTTTAATATATTTATCATAGTGAACACTATAAAGAAAACATCATTGAAATATTTGGCCTCGTGGTTATTTGAACAAGGTGATAATGACATCGTTGTGAAAGTACCAAACGCAAGTTTCTCAGTTTCTCTGCTCTCCTGCTGCCACCATGAGGACAATATTTGTATTACAAACTCAACACTGGATTGTTGTGTTTCTGCTGTTCTAGCGTCAAGAACTAGAGTAAATGATAATAATCTCCAACTGCTTTGCTTTCAAACCCCCATACATTTAGGATAGTGAACACTGGAGCATGATCTTCTCTTCTGCAGCATGTAATGCTTTTACAAAGTATTGTAGCTCTAATCCTTTATTTATATTTACATCAACTGTTGCATTAACTCAGACAAATGTCAGCGTAATGGCCACTGAGAACACCTGTTCTTTAAAAAAACAAGCCAGATGTTATCAGTCATATATTTTTAAATGATGAGTCCAGAATTTTCATAATAACATCAGAGTGACCTGATGTGTGTCTTTCTATTTAAGGAAAAGGGATATGATTTTGTACCTGGCTCCCCTGTGAATAGTCTTGCATCTCAGCCCACAAGAAAATCTCGGAATATGGAGGAAACACAGCTGATTGGGGTGTTACTTGTTATCAGAGCATGGAAGAATATGCAAAATGTCATGGCAATCCACCCCAAAATGTATAACCTTGTGACGACGTAAGTTGTCATCGTATTTTATATAATATTGACCAACTTATCTTAAATAAATATGAATCTCACAAATATACAAAAGAATCTCCTCACGACGGGTAAGCGTGACAAGTGGCTGTAGTGTGCACGATAAAACAAGATCGCACACGAGTACCACGATGGCAGAGTGCAATGAGTGTGTGGGCAGCACAGTGGGGTGAGCCTGGGTGGAGAGCACTTTGCCTTGTTTTTGTCATTACCATGCTGACAGTAAGCTGACAGTAAAGCACATTTGCAGCCGAGCACATGGAATATGATGAGCCCTCGGGTTGGAAACACAATCATCTAACAGTACCGTTTGCTGGTTATGGTGCCCTCTGTTCAGGGTTCACCACTGAACAGGATGTTTAATCACGTACAGAGGCTACATAGCTCTAACCTCTGCATGCTAATATCCAAGCATGAACTACAACAGGAGATTAAAGGCATCAGCATGTTGGGAGCCATTGACAGGCAACCAGGCTTTTGTCTATCATGTGTAACGTTTAATAATGGAGCTGCCTCCCCTCTGTAAAGTCTCACTTATAGTTTATTGTAGTTTTGTTTTATTGTATTTAGGTGTTTGACGTTCAGCTCAAGGACCTCTAAACAGCAGTGGCTCGGGGATCACACGGCCAACCTTGCGATTAACCTGCTCTACCAACAGATCTACGGCCATTTAACTGTAAACCTTTGCACAGCTATTGCAGACGCCCACTGTGTTCTTCTGAGGAGCCTGAGGCCAATTCTTTCCTCAGCTAAACTTTTCCTTCCTTTGCTGCCTGCTCTCTGTTTCCTCTGTACTCTGTACTAGCTGCGTTTCTTTTATACAGACATTTAGGTCTGTTTAATTTACTTTCCTGAATCCACAAGAGTATATCGTCTTATTCTATTACAATGTTTTCATGGTCCACAGTGACGTCAATAACTGAGTTTGATGTTTGACTCATTTTCATACCTATTTGGATCCTGTGGGTTTGAATTCAACAATTCAAGCCAGTCTTTGATACTCTGTATTCAAAAAAGATGTCCCCTGTGGGGCCAATATGTCATGTGTTATATCCCTGTCAGCTGCTCTATTCCCAATGATCCTCAGTACTGGGTCTGATTCAGATTTTGTTTTCAAACTGGGACACAGTTCTGCCTAGAAACCCATGACGAAGACAAATGCGGCCAGCATGTTACTAGAAATTTAAAGGTTTTTAATAGCATCTTTATATCCTCCCTTGAGGGTCAGTGCATCAACATGACTTCTGTTACAAGACAAACTGTGCCAGTGTCCTACTTGTACCATTCTAACATATTTTTTGAAAATTGGTTTTACTGACCCAGTTAGATCTACCTTCTGCACATTGTTTATATGCATTTTCGCCTCTGAATCCCCAATTGAAGAAATAGTTGGACGTATTTGGAAAGGAATTTGCTTTCAAGCAGAACCAGTGAGACAGAAAAATGAAAATGTGTCCTGTTTGTTTTCATTCTTTAAGTTATGCTGAGTTAACCACATGCAGGCACAAGCTTTAACATGCAAATATGACAGTGGTAATCCAGTATCCCAACATGTGGAACAGCTCTGCAGATAGTGGAACCAGGGCAGCAGCTCATGCAGTGATCTGAAATGCCCTGTACACAGTAAAACAGATCGGCTGAGTAAACTTTAATCCACAATTATATTTGTCAACAGGTGAGATTTGTACTGAAGCAGGTTTTTTTTATGACACGTCTCCTCCCAAACACACACAAGCACATGCGTCATAATAAATATTAGGGCGGACCGACACATTTCCAGTAGAGCGCTTCTCTACAACTGTCAATAATAAGCTGTTCTGCTACTCTGTGTCGAAATCCACTTTGAATACTGTTTAATAACGTTCATGGGGGAAGTACTAAATAAGTAAGCAAATGAAAATCAATATTAAAAACATGGGAAGAATGTGTGAATTGTGAATGTGGTTAGGTAAAACAGTTAAGGAGGCATATATAGGTAAATTGCTCCATGGCCCTCTGGTGGGTTAAGGTTAATATTCATATATTAGTATACAAACAGGGGTGGTTGGAAAACGGAGCATATGCTACATTATATAGAACAGTGTATAATTGTATTAGTTTTTTATTTTAGTATGATTTCAATTAAGTAAACATTGTAGACCTGTTCACATGTCCCCACATGTACTCATTTCACAAAGCGACTATTGCTTCGTGGGTTATGTCAGCATTATTATAAGTCATGATGCCATAACGTCTGATAGCAAGATGAAAGAATTAAGGTCTGGGAGAACAATGTAGGCGATTTACGCCTCGCAACTCGTAACATGTCTTTCTGGAACGTAACTGGACTCATCGTTGGGCTATTCGTCGTTTTACACGCTGTGGTGATTATGAGTCGTGAAATAACAAATGGCATAGCGGTTTCTCTTGTGGAGAGCGCACCAGGCACAGTGGGGCAACCGTGACATTTTCCCCACATGCAAAATCATGCAAAAGGTAAATACTGAAGCGGAGGGATACAGACACTATTGCAGAACATGGCCGTCACCTCCGTCATGTCCTCTCGCAAAGGCCGGCCAGTTTTTGTAACCCTACGCTTTGATTGGACAAGGGGCTCGCATGTCAGCTTTTTATTGGCTCTCCGACGGGTCAATCACGGGCTAAGTTCAATGACGTCGATCACACACTGGGTGCGCTGTATCGCCTGGGTGGACAGTATAGTTACTTCAACATTAAATGGAATAAAATGCCGCGGATTCATGTAAATTGAGAAATAATTAATTAATGTTTCTTTATTAAGACCTCACAACACATAGAGCGCGTGACGACAGGCCTATTTGGGGCTTTTTATCAGCAATATTTCAGGGTAAGTGGAGTGATACATTTCCTTCCTGCGTCTTTTCTCCTCGCACAGAAGCAGACCTGCTTGCTTTATAATTTTGATTATACGAAGTAAATCATCATCACTGTATCGAAATGTGCTCCACGGAAGTATAATCTGAATTTGAATACGCCGTGTTTGTAACGTGGTTTGAAGTAGTGCGTGCTACAGCTCGCGTAGCCGAGTTAATGGAGAGTGTTGAGAAGGTAATGGCTGTCGGTCGACTCGTAACTTCAACATTATGCCAATAGCCTGTTTGGAGCAGCTCGTTCCGGGTTGTTTTTGTTGTTGTTTAATTTTGTCTCTGTATATCAACTCCGGGGTTTTGAGGTTCGTAAATGAAGGTGTTTGGTAACAATCGGGACACATGATTCGGCGTTAGCTCCCAGCTCGTCCGATCGGACCCTGCAGGGTGACGCTACCTGTCTGCAGGCAGCGGGCCTACCGAGCCCTCCGTCTCCATCTGTCATTGTGGTTGTGGACATTCTGCCTCGACTCCTGCGCCCGCGGACTAAAAAAATTCCTCTGGACTCGTGTGGGGTCTCCGTTCCGAATCTAACACGGTCAGTAGCTTAATGGCATTTAGGAAAACACGGATATGTGAGAGGCCTGCTGTTCAAAGCTGCTCGTGCAGCTGCATTTTCCAGCTTCACTCTCAAGAACCTCTAGAAAAATGATTCTGTCGTTGTTGTTGTGTGTATGTGTGCGGCCAGATGAGATTTAGTACAAAATACAGTATATATTGCAAAGGACAAATGTCAGGCAGTGATGCTGTTGGCATGCGAAGGCCATTTGCATGGCTGTGTTTACTGTGAGCTTAACTGTATTATTTAACATATACCGTTGGAGGGCTTTTTAGTCAAATTGGTGGGAACTACAATGTATTGGCACGGGCCCGTGTGCATTTGGTGTACTGGAAATCTGCATCCTTGGTATTCTGTGCCATCCCAGGCTAGATGCCAGAGCTGTTGGGCAAGAAGTAGGCCAATTTGACAGTCACACACCATTGTGTGCCGTCGCTGCAGATGGGTTCATATCACCATATGAAGGTAGTACGGACAGCAGATATGGCTCATTTCACCAAGGGGTCCTCCACCAGCAGCTCAGTTGATTATAATTGCTGTTGTGTGTTATTTGATTTAATGCTGAATTAGTATTTTTAGGATTCTAGGCCACGTTTTCTGTTCCAAGAATTCCTACGCAGGATTCAAAGTTTTTATTGAAGTGCTTCAACTAAAAGTGCCGTTGAAACTGAGTTCCTATGAGTGAGAATAATGCTGGCAGAAGAAAAGAGTCTTTCAAAGTCCACAGTCAACATTCCTTAACATTTAATTCAGGTCTTCAATTGTTGCCCTTATGTGGGTTTTGGAGTTTGACCTTTTTGTCTCTCAGGTCATATACAGTCTATCGTCTGTATAACATCTTTCATTCCAAGTTCATTCCTCTGCTAGTTTAGTCAAGACATTTGTCATTTCATGATTTGCTTTTCTTGTATCTTCTGATTTTCTCAAGTGTAAGACCTCTGTTCTTTCATTAATTTGTCTGCTAATGTCGATCTTAAAGCAAGACATGCGTAATACATTATAAAAACTCTTTAATTGCATAGGTATTATGCTTTTTGATTATTTTTTTTACAGCAGCCAACTCCTAAATGATAGGGAAATGCACAGAAGTTTGCAGCACAATGAATTTAGAAAGGCACATGTAACCACTTCTGCCATCATGCTCCCACAGTCACACGACTGTGTGAGTGTAAATCAAACCTTGTCTGAGAGCCGTGCACAGACCAACCGCTCTGAAAAGTCACGTTGGGGCTCCGACCAATCATCTCCGGGCTTTGGCACATTTCATTGGCTAGTAAATAATCCGCTAAAGGTCACAGCCACTAATTACACTTCTCCAAAAGTGACAGATGCCTATCCTGAGCCTGATTGCGTACTTCTTCATCAGAACAATATTCAACGGTTGCATAACCGTAACTCGAGTGATTCGAATAATGTGCCTGGCTCCCATCTTTTTCTCTTTTGCCAGAGTGACCGAATGCTTTCCCTCACTAAGAAACCCGGCAAACCTGGTCCAGCCCAAAGCCCATCATTTTCCACCATTAAACACTAGTATCTTTATGTAAGTCTTTTTTTTGTGCTGCTTTGGCTTCTCGTATGTTCACACAGCGAGCTTGGTTTGGCTTGATGCAGGGCTCAGTTTAAACCAAGCGGCGACCCCATTATGCTGGCGTCCAATCAGTCCTCCGGCCGGCTCCTAATTGAGCCATCAGCGCCTTAAGGGGGGGGGAAGAAGAGGGATGAATGTGTCAATTACAGTAATGAGGGGGCAGCCATGCAGAGGGCAGTCGGGGAGAGGGAGGCGGAACAGAAGCCTGGCAGCGTAGCCCCGTTCTGGTTCACGGCTAATCAGAGATTGTCGCTCTGCAGAGTTAGTGGGGTCAGCGTGGAAGGGCCGTCGTTAGTCATTTCCCCCTCTCGCAGTGGGATATTTCTACATTTTGTAGAAATTGTTAAGAATTGGAGCCTTACTGGTGCAGCTAATGAATGATTTTTTTTTTTAATGATGTCCAGATCTGCTGTGAATACACATGTCTAGTGTATGAAAAGCCACATGTAGGTGCAGCACAATCTGCATCACAGGCTGTTTTTGGAGTTTGCTGGTTTAGCGAGCTGTCTAAATAACCCTTGTTTGTGTACATTGTTCAATAGTTGACATCAACAAGGGAAGATTTAAAAATGAGTTGAACCCAATATGCTGGCTTTATTATCACTTTTGGTTCATTCTCAAGCGGGGATGCTCTGAAGTGTTGAAATTAGGTTTTTGGAGGCCCCATGTGCACTCCACTGGCGTTTTCAATTTTTCCGTCTGGCCTAACAACAATCCCACAGGAGAGCATTGACGTGGAAGGTCACGACTGGAGGGAAAATGTAAAACGGTTACCACAAGGCTGAGCTTCTGAGTAAGAAGGAGAAGCTAGTGTTTTTAGAACAGTTTGGGTAATCACACTGCCTTGGAGGAAACCAATCAGTGATTGATCAATCAGTTCCTATTCATCTCCCGTGATTAAGGATATTAAAGAGTCACACAACAAACTGAAACAATTCAATAACAAGAAAGTCAAATCCTAGCTCCTCGGATCCACCAAGTGTTCAAATGCAGATTGCTCCCAAATACATCGTTTGGATGTAAATGGTACTCTGTATTCATGCGTATATGCACAAGGGGTATGTGTAGCTGTATTACTGTTAGGTCTTTTGGATTAATTATAACGAATAAGTGACTAGTCAGTCTAGAAGCAATCAAGTGCGGAGTCACTAAGGCATAGAATGGTGATGTTGCCATTGACACCTGACTAAGGAAAGGGAAACTGTTGTTACTGCCCATTTTATTTAAAAACCATCTGAATATTGCCATAACCCTAGTAATGCATTCAGGAATACCACTGTGGGATTGTGAACAATGGATGATGGCAAGTAACTGACCAGTTTATTTAGTTTATTTAGTAGTTACTCTATCGTGCAGATGTTCCCAATGCTTTGTTATTTGTCATTTGTTCCTATTTTCCACATCTTATATATGACTATATGACTTTGTGTAAAAGGAGGATTTCAAAGTATAACCAATTCTTAAAGGGTATTGAACAGGTAGTCGTCCTGCACCCAAAGATAAAGATGTATATAGTTTAATATTTTACCTCTTCCATACAACATTCTTTTTATTGTATTTTTTAAAATGTAGAGCTGATTGAACATTGACATTTTAGTCTATATCATGTTTGACTATGACATTTCGTGATGTCATTAAAAGGCTGTATGTTGTTATATAAATCATCTGCTTCATTACTGACCCAAAGTGTCACAAAACTAAAACTTATGCAAAGCTAAAGTGAAGCTTTCCGGCCATTTTAGTCAGAAGTTTTGTATTAAATTGAGCAAATGAATGGTATAATAGACAATAAAAAAGTTTGACAGTTTTGGTCGCTTAATCCGGTAGAATGTAGGCAGTTGTTTTAGACAAAGCTACAGTAGCAAAATACTCACATTCAAAAAGCTGTTAGTAGATCTTAAAGCTAATTTTTAGAACTCTTGGATTAGGTTTGTTTGTCGGTCTTGACGTGTTTATCAACTTGATCAGTCAAATAGAACCGTCACAAAGCATGGCATCAAATTAAAAATGAACTTAATTGAGTGCCGTTTTCACTCGATTGCTGCTTCTTGATGCCGAAGGTTGGAGAGAACCAGATCAGAATTGTACAGTGTTGGACTAGAAAGAGTCCTTAAGGTTTGTCTGTGACAGTTCTTGTCTTTGTTGTCACGTACATAGGGGCATTTCCTTGTAATTCTGTTTCTCACACAACCATAAAAGGAGGATTTATTGATTGCAGACAACAGTTTATTTCCCTCGCGTCTTGTTTTGATGTTTGTGTAATATTTCAGTGACCTTTCTGTCCCTCTGTGTCCCAACTTCCTCCTCACCACAGCGTTGCTGCATGAGACAAAACTCTGAATCGGAAGACCTCCTCTCCTCATCGTCTCCCATTTCCACAGCACCCTTCTCGCCGCCCGCAAAGGAGTCGACCGCGTTGCCTGAGCACACCTGGGCAGAGAAATGTGCGCGTGCGTGTATCCTCGGATGCATGACTGTGTCTGAGAGTTTTGGGCTGAAGTAAGAGGTTGGCGTCTGCAGTTCATCCCTCGCCTTCTGAGACGCGCGTCTCCACTCGATTGACTACATTTATCTCCATAACTGCAAGGCATTATGGGTAGGAAAAAGATTCAGATCCAACGGATCACTGACGAAAGGAACAAGCAGGTGAGTAGTTTTCTTCTGTATTTCTTTAGCATGTTTACGGAAGAGGACTTCAACCAAGTTTTTATTATTGATTAGAATTTTTATCTATACTTTTTTTAATAAGGAGTTTACAGCTTTGATGCTCCATGATTTCTTGGTGCTTGTTATACTGTATGTCTGAGCTATAAAAAAAATTAAAAAAGAAAATTAATAGTGGTATTGGTGGTATTAAATGTCAGATCAGATTTACGACCCGCTGTATTTGGCTTATGTTTAAATGTTTTAGACTTTGCAGTTATCACTAAGATAAAATCTGGGTTTCATAATTAAGTCACAGATTGAAAGAGAAATTATGTGTGAAGGTTTGATTTTTGGTCCTGAGGTTTTAGTTGTCCTTTGCTACCAGAACAGGACGCCAAGTAGATTTCTAGATTTTAGCGAACTCTGGTGTCTAGAAGTGAACAGATTGCTCTTTTGTTCTGTAGGTGCTATATTGTTGTTTTGGCTACATTCTTTCTTCGTTCTCAACCGATCAGTCCAAATCAATTATACACATTGTTACAGTAAAAGGTCTGAAAAGCTCTCGAGCCAACTATCTGCAAGAGCATGTCTTATTCAGCTCCACTTGTTTTTTGTTTTTTATTCCTCACAAGACTGCCAACTCTTTGCAGGTTTCCTCCCTGACCAAAGTCTGTCTTGTTTTTTTTCAGTCTGGTCGTATGAGTAGTTGTACAAAAATGTTAATTTGGTATTTTAAGGGTTCTTTCCCAGCGTAATCATTTCTTTTCTGAACCACTTTCTCATAGCTCTGACTTGCAGACCCGTTCAATGAACTGTTTGCACAGTGAATACTGAATATGTTTCACCATAAATCAGGAAATTGTTGTGACTTAAGGCATTTAAAATAATTTCCATGCAGCAATACAATAACACAATCTGTCAAACTCTGTTAGAGCCTCCCATCATCACTTCCTTGTATGAAGTAGCCTACTCTACTTCTATTGTATTAAGTTATAAGGCAATGGAAACAAAAACAAATCAACAAATTCAGAGCATTTCGATGTGTAAATATCAAAACCAATTAAGGTGTACGTCTAAAAAAAACAATTTGACAGGTCAACAAAAAATATTTTATTGATGCGGAAAACTGTTTCTGTGATACATAAAATGTGTCCTCCAATAATGTGAAGGCATTTATTTTCTTCATTACTAGGCACCTGAATTTATGTCAACAAGTCATCTACTTCCACTGAATAGACCTAATTTTGTTTGGATTCATTTCTAAGAAAGATGTTTAAATTCCTCCCGATAGCAAAGTGTTAACTCTGAGAAACTGTAAAATAAAGATAATTAGAGCAGTTTCACACAGAAAATGTCACGTCGTAAATTTGAACCTGTAGTTTTCTGAGCTTTTAATGACTGGTTAGTTCTACTTATCTTTTGTATTCCCCCACATTCTATCCTATTCCCCAACTTCCTCTGCAACCTTTTCTCAGGTGACATTCACAAAGCGAAAGTTTGGCTTGATGAAGAAGGCCTACGAGCTGAGTGTGTTGTGTGACTGCGAGATCGCTCTGATCATCTTCAACCACGCCAACAAGCTGTTCCAGTACGCCAGCACCGACATGGACAAGGTCCTGCTCAAGTACACAGAGTACAACGAGCCTCACGAGAGCCGGACCAATGCGGATATCATTGAGGTGAGTCCATCTCATCAGCAGCATCTGTAAGTCAGCCAGATAAGATGGCTTGAGTTTTAGGTGATCTATAAAAAGGTTACTCTTGTGTTGTTAAATGGGTGAACCAGAGTTGCGAGTAACTAAACTCACTGGCTGCAATACTGCTCACTTTCACAGACTTTGAGAAAGAAAGGCTTCAACGGTTGTGATAGTCCAGAGCCGGATGGTGAAGACTCCATCGACCAAAGTCCCCTAAATGATGACAAGTACCGCAAGACCACAGAGGATCTGGATGTTCTCTTCAAACGCTACGGAGTAAGAATCCAAGTATATTACAAATAGTCTCGTTAAGCTTCTTTCTTCACTGCAGCCTTGGTTGTCAGACATTTGTAATATTTTTTAGGGTTGATTGTCTGCAGGCCTACTGGGGTGAAGTTCCTAACTGCTTGTTTCACTTTTTCTTTACTCTGTGGTTTGCAGAAGAGAATAAAATGGGAAGCAACAGTTTGTTAAACATCTTTTTAACCACTATCATAATTGTACTGCATTTTATGTTTAAACCCAATAGCACTCTGGACACATGAACATGTTTTGTTTCTGCCTCGACCACAGCGGTTTGCTCTTTGACTCCACGGTTTGTTAGACTGTCCGGTTGCAATGTCAATAATTGTCTATCAAATAATTTTAAAAGCTAAACTTTTTTGACTCTATACATTGTTTGTTCTTAAAGTCTTGCGTTTTATGCCTTTTCAAATGTAGAGATTTTAATACGATTTATTTGTACATATTTCATATGAAAAACGTTCCTTCATGTCTGTCATGAAGTTTACAATCTGAGCAATAAAGTAATTGGGTTTTGGTGATCAAACACCTACAGCCTTAGTGCAGTGAAATACCTATTTGTGTTGCTTACCTTTTTAATTAAAGCCTGACGAATGCCTCGTCTTGGATGAGAATAGCTTTAAAAAGAAGGAAAAAAAGATGTGTACAAATATGCTGTCTGGCAGATGGAGGTGGAGTGCAAGTAGTTGACGTACAATGAAGACTAAAAGTAAAATTCTCTCTTCCCTCTTTGCAGCAGTCGACAGCGCCGTCCCAGACTTTCTCGATGCCTGTCACAGTCCAGGCGTCTAATCCAAGCTCATTGCAGTTCAGTAACCCTGGCAACGCACCGGTAACTACCTCCTACGTAACATCATCATCGCTCACGGATACCCACCTCCTGTCGCCACAGCAACCGGCTCTTCAGAGAAATACGGTGTCTCCAGGGTTGCCACAGCGACCAGCCAGTGCAGGTGAGTGAGTGATACTCGACGGAAATTGTCAGTAGATTTAATAAATAAAATGAGATTATAAACTTTTGATATGAGATAATTCTGACATTAAGAAATAAGTTCTGTTACTATCTGCTTTTTTTCTCAAGGATATTATTGTGATTTTCAATTTAACGTTCTCTGTTTATTAGTCTATGTACTTATGTTGTATGTAAAGAGCTGATAAGTTGCGGAGGGATAGATGCACATTAATCTCACACTGAACTAATCTGCATTGATTGACATTTGTTGCTCTCCTAAAACTGAATTATTTTGTATGACCTTTTAAATTATTAGTCAATATCTTTATCAATCAAATATTAAGCATTTAAGATCTAACGTAATTACACATGCATCCCTTTAACCTAATACTTTCCGGAATGAGAAACGGATGAAACACATGTACAATTAATCCAATAAATAAATGATTGCCATGCATCTTGTTTTTCCTGTCTACATGCAAACCAGCGTCAGTTCCATGCCTGTAACAACAGGGCGTGGTAATGCACCTGAAGCTGTTTGGTAACTGCCATAAATGCCACAAGAACAAAAGCTTCTGTGTTTAATAAGTTTGTTACATTAGCAGTTTAGCAGCATTAGCTTTAAACTGTTGAAAACACAAACAAATCACAATGGCTTCAGACGCATCAAGAGTTTTATTGTTTTTAATGCCTTTTGGAAGCACTCAGCCTCTTTAGGATTGGGTTGCTATTTATTTGGCACAAAACCAAAGAAGTATTTTTACTTTCCCTGCAATGATTTAACATTAAAAGGATCACAATATGCAGGGAGGCAAACTGATAGTAGCTTGTATTTAAAAGGGTAATGTGCAATAAATAATTTGATAATAATGTGGCCCTTACTTCAGTTAATAAATATGTACGCATGTATACACTTTTATGGTTTTATAATAAAATTTGTTGTGACAAAAAGCTGGTTGTTGCCTGTAGAAACAGCAGTTTTTATTGTTCTGGAAATGATCTTGCAACCATCCACCAGCCAATACAGTTTCTCAAATGAAAGAAGTTTGTGCAGTAAATTTCTATCAGAACATTTGAAACCTCCTGGTCTTGCATTAGTTTTCAGTTTAGATTGTTTATTGTTTTAATCATTTTTTTCAATAGGTGCTCTTCTCGGAGGTGAACTGAATAATTCAAATGGAGGATGCCCGAGTCCAGTCCGTGAGTAATCTGTTGTTATATTTGTTCACAGTGACGCCTTTGTTTTGAAAGGCTAAACGGCAACAAATATGGATGGTAGTTCAACAAGTTATTAACACATTCTCCGCGTCGTGTGCACACTCAGGCTCTGTTCATGTGTACTCAGTGACGCACTTTGCCAATGTAGGATGAGTAAAGGGGAAACACGGAGACCCTGAATCAAACGCACTTCCCGCTGGTGGCCTCTATAGCGAACCATGAATAACCCTACAGCATAATGACGTTTGGCTTTTTCGTAATGAAAACCGACAGCTTGTCTGTTGTCATGAAAAAAACATTTGCTTTATTGGTTATTTTTTATAGGTCATAGACATTTAAATATTACATTTTAATCTTGTCTGAGTTGGTTAACAATCTGTTAACAAGGGTTGGCTTTCAAATCAGAGTTGCCATCTTTGCCCATCAGTCGTCGGTTTCGTCTTCACTCATCAGGGCACAATGCAATGAGATTTTGCTTAGTTTTTCCTATTATTTCTTAACACTTCACAAGATTAGTACTTCCCTAACCCTTTCCAAAGTTCGTCCTCCCATCACAGATGGTGCAGAGGAGGGAACAGGGGATGCCACCAGTACAGACATGCATGGGATTCCCAGCAGCTCACTTTTTTTTTTTCCTTTGCATTTTAGCACCTTATAGCCACTTATTGTCCATTTTATTTTGTAAATTTTTTTGCAGAGTATAATGTTCAAATATGCTTACATCCTTCTGGTATTTAACACAAAGAAAACATCTCAAATGCCAAATCATATTTTTTCTCCAGGTGATTGCTTCTACAAATGACGTGCCTTTTTAAATGATTGTTTTAGATTTATTACTCAATTTTGAGTGTTCACAGGTTCCGTTCCCTGCTGTCTGAACTCACCTGTTTGATTTTCCTATTGATTTCCGTCCATGCTTCTCTTTCTCCCTGCAGCTAATGGATATACCAGTGCCAGGGCCTCCCCAGGCCTCCTCACTGTTTCCAACGGCAACAGTCTGGGGAAAGTAGTTCCGGCCAAGTCTCCACCCCCACCTCCCAGCCCCCAGATGGTCAACAGCCGCAAGCCAGACCTCAGAGTCATCACCTCACAGGGCGGAAAGAGCCTCATGCAGATGGTGAGCTTAACCGAGCAGAACTTGTGCTGCCTGGGTCTTTTAATTTTGAACCTTACACACTGTAAAAAATGTCACTTGATATGTTTTGTTAACACACTTGGGATAACAAAAAGTAAGGAGGTTACAAACAATAAGAAAACCAAGACTGCAACCCAGGGGCTTTATTAAGAGACATGAGGAATTTTCAATTATTTTGACTTTATCTTAGACAGGAGGTCTTTTGCTAGCCAATAAATGTCTTGACAAATTTGTATGATTTTTTGTATTCTTGCCCTTGGAAACCGTAAGAAAGGGCATTGGGAAAGATCTGAGAAGTTGAGCAAAAGCTACTACGAAAATTAACCTTGTGTTCAGATTGTTTTGTCAACTTTTTAGTTTGGGCTGTCCATTGTTGATTGGAGGCAGTGAAGGCACCATCTGTGATTTCAGGGCTCGTGCAGTTACTGTAACTTTTAGCATTCATTTATTTATTTCATAAGTAACTTAAAGTAGCATGCTAAACTACAGTAAAGTAGTTCTATTTGTTTTAATGTATTTTCTTAGCTTATACTTTTATTATAATATTTACTTTTAGTCACTAATATTGATCTGTTACCACCCTTTGCAGACAGAGGATGAGCTGGAGTTGGTAAACGAGGTGATTTTTTTTTTTCCATCGTCAGTCAATCGCATGAGTCGATGGCCATCGACTGTCTGCACTTCATTAGCATGGTTCCAAACTGTACAAGAGTTTCTCATTGTTTTGGTCTTGCTCCACTGGCATTTCTTGGGATGGTATTCAGCTTGTGGGTCCCACCTGACTGCGAGTGATTAAGGGCTCGTGGTTGTGTTGTTAAGGTTACGATGCGATCGCAATGATAACTCAATAAAAAATACACTGTGGTAATCTGTGCTGTAGCAGAATTGCTTGTGAGGGATCCAGTCGGTTCTGAATCAGACCCATTATCTAAAGATAACGGGTCTGATTCAATGCTGACGCCAGAAACACTCGTACTAGAATGTGGTGTCACATATTTTAATATGTGACACCACATTCTAGCAGTGTTTCTGGCGTCAGCATTGTTGTGCGAAGCGACGTGGAGCATGTTCCCCATTTACTGACTCATTTTCACCGACCACAAAAATGGAAAATTGTAGTTTTAAAAAAAACATCTGGTATTATATCAAAGGCATTTGATTCCAATGTTTCCCTCAGTTGCATATTTTATGTGAAGCTTCAAAACAACTTGCAACAAAAACGTGTTGCACTCCAACAGATGCTTCTCCTAATACATATAGAGCAATATAGTATTCACCACATATATAATTATGAAGAAGTTAATTAGGAAGGCTGCAACTTATTGAATGAGAAAGCTTGTTGTACTCAATAACCACATGTAATTCAAAGCTAAATAGACAGAGAGGGATGCTGGCTCCTGATTGTCGGTAGCTAGTTTCACAAATCAGTCTTTGAGCCGAGGTACATGATAACAAAACCTTATTGTAGCAGTTTTACAGATTTTGCCGCATGTCTGCTGCACCTGCTTGGGAGAAACACTGGATAATTTGTCACCTAATTGACTAACTTATTTTATAAACACTGAGAAAGCAGTAGGTTTGTTCCCTGTTCCCCCACCAGAAATCATAAAAAAATGAAGGCGTTTAATCGGAGTGCATGCCAGCAACATGCTCTCAGGCCTGTGGCGACATCCACTGGAGAAACGTCACATCAGCTACAAATTTAAAAAAGAGCAACTTGAAGGATAATCTTTTCCCATTTTTAGTTTAAATTTGAGTGGACAACCCTAGATAATCTATGATTGATCGTATTTATAATCAAGCTATAATCTTAAATGTATGTCAATCTTTTTTGTTTATTGTGATGGGAAACTCTACTATCTACACGTTTGTCTCTTCAGACTTGAGTCTGTAGTCAACTTAGGTTTCAGGAAATCAGGCAGTTAACTCTTATGGGATATCAGGAAATCAGGCAGTTAACTCTTATGGGATATTTCATAGAAGAAACAATTAGTCTGATTAATTGTTCACAGCCGTAGAAAATATTCTATTGCACTATGATGAGAATCAGCATTTCTTGTGAAATTAATTCAGGCGTGCAGAATATTTAGAAATGATTGATTGAGTTGAACGTATAGTAAATACAATAATTTCCAGTTTGTTTTAAATACCTAATTTCAGACCTTTTTTATTGAATTTAAAACAGTAGCCCTAGTTTAGCATAGATTATAATCTGCAATATATCTGGTTAGTGTCTCTCTCCCCTCTTGTCATCTCTCTACCACTATCGAATGAATGAATCATCCTTAGAAATAAAAAATAAACTGCTTCATAAATGTTTCTGAAGGTTTAGTTAATTGCCTTTAATGTAATACGTCTGTTTCTCGCACACTCTACACAAGGAACTTGTATTTCTGATGCATGATGTCACAAACTTCCCGACAGTAAATCCACTCGATTTTGAGATTTACTTGACCAAATCCATCATTTTCAATTTAGTCATATGCACATTGCATTCCCAGCATGTCAGAACCAACCGAAATTATTGCCGCATCTGGAAATGGTTTCAGCAGTGACTGACATGTCTGTGTCTTCTGGCAGAACGCCCAGCGGTTGGCAGCAGGAGCCCAAGCGGCACAAAGCCTGACCACACCGGTCGTGTCCGTGGCCACGCCGAGCCTCCTGGCACAAGGGTTGAACTTCTCAGCCATGACCACGGCGTACAACACAGGTGAACTGAACGCAAAGGCACAAAAAACATCCCATTTTAAAGCATTGTGTAGCTTTTAAAAAACAAATCCTGGATTTTTATTTCATTTTTACTACAAAAAAATAACAATAAAAACTGACCGTGCTTTACGTTGGGACTATTATTCTCTCTCAGAGTACCAGCTGACCAGTGCAGACATCACAGCTTTACACGCTCTGGCATCACCTGGCGGATTGTTGCCAACCAGTGTGTCCACATGGCAACAGCAGCAGGCTGTTTCACAGCAGCAGCAGCATCAACAACAACAGCATCAACAACAACAACAACAGCAGCAGCAACAGCAACAACAACTTAATCTTGCTACACTCAGCAACTTGGTGTAAGTGTTTTCTTTATTTCTCATTGCTGCTTATTTAAGTGTGGTTTCTTAACAGCTCCCGGTGTTAACGTCCGGTGTCCGGGATGATGATGATGATGATGATGATTACAATAACGGAAGGCTGCTGATAACCTTCTAATGAGCTCCCTTTAACACTGAAACACTATACTACTTACGTTACCAGTCAGCTCACATGAAATCCATAACGCAACCTTTTATACGCAAGCAATTCATACCTCTTGTTAGTGAATTGGTCTCACCTGCATTTCACCATCTCTTCATAACATCAATCTGAATATCTGGTAGTCAGTGTTTACACTTCAGCATTGTGGACTTTTTTCATTTTCATATTTTGGTGGGTATTTGATTTTTACATTCACTCAGTACATTTTATTTGAATGATGTAAAAAATACTTCTTACTCAACTGTTTAAGATAAAATATTAGTTCTTCTCATAATATTGTGCTACACATTTCTCACTACTTTACCTGATACACTTGGCTATGAATAATCTTTCTATTCGTCAAAGCTCGCGTGCACAACAGACTACTGGCCAATCATAGCACCGTTGTCTTATGCACCCACACTTCAACTTACTACAGTTCAAGACTGCTGCAGAAGACAAACGATGGACAGCTTGGTCTTCAAGAATGAAACACTGAAGTTGAACAAAAACATGTTTTAAATGTGTAAAATGGATTGCATCTCTTGAAACTGAGCATTTTTAAGGAAATACTTTATCTTACTGAAGTACTACTTCAGTCATTATTATGATAAAGGTCTACCTGCACACAAACACCTTGACAATTATGTCATAGCACGGCAGGCAAAGTAAAACTTTTTCTTGAGTGTTTTATTTTTTTATGTTCTTTTACCTAATTTATAACGCATTAGTGAAGGATGTGACAACGAAAAATTAAGCCCTTACTTATAATAATTAAGTTATTCTTGTTGCTGACCTGGTTGGAAGCGGACTGAGTTTTACATTTCTTGAGGGATTTAATAAAGTCATAATTGATATCTATCCATTTATTTATTTATTGTGAAGTAATGCAACATGATTCATTTTTTTCATGCAAACATTCAGATATTCTTTTTTTTTGCCGTTTAAATATAAGGTTTCATATCAAGATTGAATAAAACGGAGTGAGAATCGTCGGCATCATTTGGCCATTGAGGTGCATTTGCAGTGCGAGGGGAGCTGCTTGCGTTGAATGCTGGAAGGTTTCTGTCGCGTCTTCGGCAGCACAAACACCAGATCCTTGAAGTGTGTGTCCTCTCCTCTTGTCCACAGCATGTGGGGCGTGGACAAACAGAGCAGCGAGCTGTCAAGCCAGGTGTCCAGTCCAGCTGCCAACCTGAGGTGAACAGCCACTACTAGTGTGTGCGTGTGTGAAATGTCATCCCTGTCTGTAGTGTTGGGTGGTCCGGGGGGTGGGGGGGCGGGGGGTTTGTGGTTCACTTTCCATATGAATCAACGTTGTTGTAAAACAAAACAACACTATACAGCTTAAACATGCAACCCTCTGTACTTGTAAGTGCAGCCGCTTTACCAAATTACTTTTCACAAATAAGCCCTATATTATATACTGTTTAAAATATTAACATGTGATTGTCTGGATTAAAAAGTGCATTACTGCAGCAAAAAAAGTAAATTAGGTTTTGTCATTAAGTCGTAGTTAACTTCAAAACACGTAAAGGTGTTCTATATTCTTCTTTAATGCTTGGTTTGCGGTGCTTGTTGACCTGGTGAAATAGGAGCTGGTGGGGTGTCTACGGATTATGGTCTTTGTGGTTGTGATTTTTTCGACATTATTGCTGTTGTTGAAGAAACTCTGCGTGCAATAATGTTTCACCCTTTTCTCCGCACATGCCTTTTAACCCACCTCTTACCTTTTTGGTTTGGGCTCCAACATTTTGTTTTTCCCCCCCACAGTGTTTGCTCTCCGTCCAACCTGCTCTTGGGTAGAGATGAGTGGTTGGGCCGGTACTGTATCACACTTCCTTTTTTCCTGAATGTCTGTGTGCTTTTGGCTGGCTTCCCCTGAGCATGTCTGGTGCTGTTTGCAGTCAAACAGGAAATAAGACGTAGTTCTGGTTTCCAACATGTTCTCCAACCTGACTTTATTTTTCTGTTAATCATCTGTAGTTTCTTATTCACACCATCGCTGACTCACTGCGAACCACCTTGTCACACAAACCATTTTCACGCTTCCTGGGCTGATGTGTTAATTTTTGGGAGCCGTGGACAGATTCTTCCCACTTTGAAGGCTCTGAATTGATTTGGATTATTGAATAATCAAATTTGGCTTTGCCCTGTTGGTCCTGTGCCTTGCAACGTCAGTTTTTGTCTTGATACAAGGGAAAAAGTGTCTTGTATGCCTTTTTTTTCCAAAAAGCTAAACATATGTACGTTTTTGTTTTTCTCACCTTTCCTATTGGTCCCTTATCTTCCACCGTCTCCCTCGCTCTGCCCTCTGTGACCCCGTTCTCAGGCCTGTGACCCATATACCTCAAGGCGCCATGCTGACAGTCAACACAAACTCCAGCGTGAGCATCAAGACGGAGCCCATCTCGCCCGGCAGGGATCGCAGCACCCCGTGCCCTCCGCCCTCTTCCTCCACGCCGTCCTCGACCTCCGGCGGAGCCGTTTTGACCGCGCCACCGCAGTACCCTGGCTCCCTGCTGTGCCTGGAGCCCCCGACCGGCCGCTCGCCTGCAGACAGCGTCAGCAGCAACGCCAGCTCCTTTGAAGGCAGCGATCGTGATGACAGTGGTGCGGCCGGTGCTGGAGGGGGCGGAGGGGGGGGCGGCGGCGGCGGAAGCAGCGCAACTGATGCTGCAGGAAGAGGCGGTCCGGGCAGCCGCCCTGACTTCAGCCCCTCGGCGGAGCTCCTCAGGGCGTCAAATGAACCGGAGCAGGAGGGAGGAAACATCAAGCGCATGAGATTGGATACCTGGGTCACATAGAGCTGTGAGCCACACCTCTTTGCACCAACAGTCCAGTTCTGGTGAAACATAAACACCCACCGTCCCGCCCCCAACGCCATGTGACATTATCATCACTCGCCCCTGTCCCAAATTATTCAACTCGCCTGCGTCACCCACACTTATGAGACTTTGCCAAATATACATTAAGAAAAATAAAAAAATAATGTTCTGGGGATAACGTTGTGCGTGAGGGGGGGGGATTACTTAGCTGGATATTTCCTCCCCTGTAGGTCCTTGCATAGAAGGACAGTAGATTCATGTTCTTTTAGTAGTAATTAGTGCTTTTTTTTTCTCAATCTCACAAAATTGCTGAAATCATTTCTTTCACATGCTTTCACCTCCATGTATTTACATCGAGCACTGCTGAATTATTCACAATGTGGTGGCGGCTTGTCCACATCATGGGACTTGTATGAAATCCAACACGGCTTGGATTGTGTATTCTCCATCCTTTTATAAGTCACTTCAAAACTGCACTTTTGCATAGAACTTAATTTAGACAAAGTTTGAGGACTGAGCTTCTATCCAGCACTGAGCAACTCTTCTAGGTTAAGATGCCTAATCCATCAGTGGTTCTCTCCGCTGCCACATTTCCCAACTTCCTCCACCCGGGCCGGCTCGAGCCCTCGGGCGGAGCCGAGCACCTCACAAGAGTGCCAATGTCACCCTCTACTGCAACAACTAAAATGCCAAATGTCACACAAACGATAGAACGACATTGACTAATTATCACTGTCATGGAAACTAGAAAATGTTGATGCTTTTAATTTGCCGTCGCTGTCCTCAGACGGGACGCTCCTCCCGTCCTCTCACCTCATCCTACGGCAACTTTGGAAATTGTTGCACCAGAAATCCAGTCAGCCACTCGGCTTATTACCAGGAGTAGATGCCATCAAGTTTAATGATTTTTTGAGCCTCTCTGGTGGCGTTTTTGGCAGTAGAGCTAGTATTTGGTTCTTTCAGTCCAAATGTCCTTTATCTGTTGGTATTTAGACGCAGAAAAATCTGTTTTAAAGGTCTGTTGGTTGTTCAGAAGTAGGAATTCTGACTGTATAAAAAATCCCTCCTATACAATAGCTTTGATGTCCTCTTAAGCTCTCTATAGCTCTCCTTAGCTCTTTGCCGTGTTTCAAAAAGTAAAAGGAAAATACATTTTCTATATTTCTACCGCTTCAGTTGGCGACAATGTAAAATAGCTTTTCAGCTTAAACAACGTGTATGTACATATGACTATATTTGCATAGACTTTGCTAGGTATCCCTAAAAACAAGCAATGTGTTGATTCTCAGTGGATCTGTTTGCATATATGAGTGTGAATTTGATATGTTTCGGTGCAGGGGCTTCGCCACACTAAGCAGTGCTGGTGGATCGGACTCGTTTCAGTAAAACTATTTTATGCTAGTGTTGATGGTTTGTGCACTTTTTGTCTCACTCACAGAGGCCTGCTTGGTTGTGGTGTCATCATATTCTCCTGCCACAATTTTCTTTTTTTTTAAACCCACAATAAAATTGTCCATTATCACCTAATTATGAAATAATTAGGACACCGCCGTTCACTTATTGATACTCTTTTCCACATATAGCTTACACAGATTATGCCTTTTCTCACTCAGAAATGAAGTGCTGTGTTTGTTGTTTGACTGTTTGTTTTCTAGTACGAATTTGTTTGGTTTGAACCATTTTATGTTTGTGTACAAGTATACAAAGGCTGTTTATAGCCTGAAAAGACTCCTGATTGCTGGACCTTTTTTCCCCCCTTGAGACGATGCTCAAAGTGCGGACGGCCGTGTCTGCTGTTTGTTGACTGTTTATTATATAAAACAATCTTACACTTTTATATCGGTGTAGGGCAAGTGGACACAGCGTCTTGTATGAATTAATGGAGTTTGGTGTGATTAGTAGCAGAGTGTGACACTAGTGTTTGGGTTTGTGACAAATATCCACAAAAAACATCACCCCCAGTGTGCAACATTTTCACAGCAGTGTTGCTTTTTACATCCCTAATTCGACAGTGTAGCCCTTTGCTCCGCTATATTCAGGTTATTTCTTTTTTTGTCTTTATTCAATCAATTTAACATGCAACACGTTCAATAATATTGTTAGAGGAAATTGGCCTTTTAAGCGGTTAGTTTTTTTTCCTACATTTTGTGAAATTCATTTCTCACAGACAGTTGGATGAGAAGATGAATTGAAATAAGTGTAGTAAATGTCAAGTCAGCACTTCTGATACCACCTTTTTATTACGATGGTCATCAGCTAATTCCATCCAAATGTCCATTGACCAAACGGATATCAGTGGTATGAAACTTCTCATCCAACTCTGTGAAATAGAATCCGTATATATTTCAAAATGTGGAACAAGATATTTAAACTAAAGATCGTTTGCACCCTTCAGCCGGAGCTAATCAGTCATTCCCATTTTTACATCAACTCAACTTCAGTGGAAACTTTGTGGGCGCTGATGGTTGACTGAAATGTGACACCACACCGATTGGCTTATTAATGTACAAAAAGGTTCTCTATTCCAATCTAGCTGTTTAGTCACAAGACAATCTATATGACAAATGAAAACCTGCACCCTTGTTACTTGTTGTGTACAATGTTTTTTAGACTCACTATTTTTGGATTAATTTGTGCTGGTGACAGTTCCATTGTCTATTATTATGGAGCTATTATTTTATTGCTATTTTGTGTAGGATAGTTTTTATTTTCTCTCATTTTCTCTTATCATAGTACTGGTTTCCTTTTTTTTTTAACAACTTGCTGAAAATTGCACGATCAGTTATTGTGGTATTAGCAAATGCAATGAAGGAAATACCAGTTAAATGCTGCAGTTTTAATTAAGATAAAGAATATATTTATAAAAAAACGGGAAATTGAAATTAGTAATTCATGAAATTTGAAGAAAAAAGTTAAATGCATGGGATACAGGTAACAGAACGTATGTTACGCACAGTAATGATTAAGGATATGCATCACAAATGAGTTCAACTCAAAATAATGTAGCATATGAAATACTAAAGATGAAATTTATAGCTAATATATTGTGTTGAGCTAGTCTTTGTTTTTGTTGTAAAGAAAATAATTTGTTTTTGAGTGATTTACAATTTGTGTATATTTTCATATACAAAGTATGCACTGATATGTTATTGAAATTCTATACCGCTTTTACAAAAAAAAGTGTTTGTTGTACCAAAGTATCCAAGTCCCTTGAAACCTTCCCCTTTTTGCGTATGTTTTACCGTATTTTATATATTAAATAGACTGAGTGAAATGAATTGGAGTTTGTGGTTTTATTTTAATGTTTTTTCTATATCAAACCCAAAAGTGCCTCTAAAATATTTCTTAACGACTTCAGTCCTCAATCAGGAATGTTTGTTGTAGATATAATCTCCAGATATGTTTGAACAACTTGAACAAAGATGTTATTTTAGATGCATTCAATTTTTGATGTTCTTTCTTCGGCTTGTTGTCAGTTACAAACGCGCTGCAGGGGAGAAAACTTTCAGGCGTTCAGTGAGAACTACACATCTATATTTAGCTGATCTCATAACCTCATGTGAGTTGAACAGCTTCTGTGTGACCGAGGCAATAAGGGGAAACAATGTTTTAATGCTGCTGCAATCTGGGGATACCAATTTATAGCTTTCAATACGTGTTCTCAAATCCTGTACTTGAGTAAAGCTAAACTGAAAACGTTAGATAAATAATAAAATTGCATTAAGAATAGATTAATAAAAATCAGTTATTTGTCATTTATGACCTTTTGCAGCACCGACAGCCGAGGTCGGAGGTTTAGTTTTCCATCTATTGTGAATGCAATATACATCGTATCACATGTAATGTTTTGATTACCATAAAAGAAAGTCATGTTACAACGTAGTTAAAAAGAAAAAAACTAGTTTTATTGATACAAAATGACTTTTCTACATGCTATACTTAAGTTGCAATATATACTATGACTAAACTTGAGGACTATTCTAAATGTTGTACTATATTATGGCTTTATTAGGACTTAGTACATGCTATATTAAGCATTTTAACATAATGCTACACACTTTGAATCATGACTGTTAGAACATGCTAGGTTCCTTTTTTACGTGCTGTGTGACTGACATGCAGAACAATGACTTTTTTCCCCGTCATAATGTACTAAAATGCTATACCTAGACCTCTTTGGGCCAAAACTGCAACTTGATTTGAAATGCTGAACTCTGACTTCTTTATAACTTTTTTCAACACGCAATACAACTACTTTTTCTGGCCCACTTGGAGCAGATCTGAGGGAAAGGAGGCAGCCAGGGAAAGCCTATCCTGGTGGCCCCAGGTGTTTGCACTGTGTCCAAGTTTACTAGAGAATTCATGAATGAGCCAGATTTGTTTTTTTTTTTTGTTAATTGATTTGGAATAAATCCCTGGTGAAATGTCAACTAGAATCTGCCAGTGTGTTTCACCGCCACTAGTTTGTGTCCTCCAAACCGTCCTGTTACAATAATGTCATGTAACACAAAGGTCATAAAATATTTAATAAAACTAAGATAAGATTTCATGGTATGGAATAAAATGATTTCTCTTGTTTTTCTTTCTTCACCTGAATTATGACAGATGACCAAAATGTACACTTGAGCAATCACAACCGCTTGAGGGAACAAAAAGTAACATTTGGGCCCCCTTAGTCATTTTAATCTGAATCACCAGATGCTGCATATTGTTGAGTATCACATTTGATATAGCTTTATTAAACTCAAAGTCCTAAACATGGTTTCAAATATATAAACTGAAAAGTTACTTCAAAAGGAAAGAAAATAAACTATCAAAAGATAGACCAGCAAGCAGTATTACTTTTTAATAACAACCTTTTACATATAAACATTTGATATCTCTCAGTTGTTACTTCAGTGCTTCAATCTGAAGGTTTTCACTTTTTTATTGTACTTATGATTGTTTGGCATCTAAAATCTAATTCATTTATGTCAACAAACAAGGTTGAGACTTTTCAAAAATTTGCAATTTAAGGTTAGTCAAATTAGTAAATACAAACTGTAGAAATACCCCTTATTTTTTAAATTTTAGATGCACATCAAGATCTTTGTTAATTGTATGTAAACTTGTTAAACGTCCTCTTGTTAAATAGATGGATTTCTTTTTTTAGGCAGAGATTCAAGCTATACATTATTTGTACAGCATGCTTTCTGTTTTTGATTCATTTTTTCTAAAATAGCTGCTTCCGCAGAGTTGTTGCAGCAATAAACTGCCCTTTCTGTTACTATGGTAATGCCAAGCAGACCACAACGAATGGTTTTCTATCATTAAAAATACAGTTAAGTTATTTGTCTCTTAACTCTACATTCCCTGCTGGACGGCGGCCTTCAACCCCACCAGCGCAGCTTGGGAGGAGGAGTCATGGTTGGAGGTTCAACTTCAAAAATTGCCTCTTGTCCAACTGAAGAGCAGACAAAGTACAGGTTGGTGCCCAGCATCACCAGTATGGGGAAGAATGAGAAGCCAAAGCCGAGGCCCCTGATGCTGCTGCCCAGAGAAAGGCAGAGCCAGTAGATCAGCCTGCAACACAGGACACAACCATGAGAACAAAAAGGCTCATCACAGGCACATTGTTTCAGTTACATTTTAAAACGTAATCTTGTTTAAAGACATGTTTTTTTAGAGCAATACATGGAAGATAATAGTGAGGGAATTGTGACCGGTGTTAAACTTCTTAAAAATAGTGTAACATGAATTTGGGCAAGTAAAACATCAGAGTCAATTTATGTGTTGTTGAAGGAGTTTTTTAGCGCATCTTAAAACAGGATTTGTCATAAACCTTTATGATCAGGTGCGCTGTGTAGAGTAGTGTGTAGCAATGTCATGCTGAGTAAAAGAAGTGCATTACTGACGGGATTGAATGATCTTAAGTATGGAAGTAAGTTAATGTGGGGGACACTAAAAAGTCCCCCAACAGCAGACTGATTAACTCCTATGCATAGAAGGGATTATCGATTTTCTATAAATGACTACCAAATGCATTACTACAGGATCATCCAGCGGAAGTTTATTAACCAAAGCCACATATCTCCTCACCTATTGCTAGTTTGGATTCCAAACATTTAACAACGCGTAGCAGCGAGCAAACATACCTGCCAAAAACGAATATGATGGTGAGCAGCGGCACCAGCTTGAGCAGGTCCTGGCTGACGTAAGTTGCCATGACAGCGAGCTGCAGGAAGTAGAAGAGGAAGAGGGCCAGGGATTCGTTGACAAAGTGCTGGTGCACCGCCACTTCTCTGTTCACCAGGCTGCTCTGATAGAGGGGCTTCAGGACGCTGTAGCGCACCCGAGCTACACCCTGCACCACCACACCTGCAGAGAGACGGGGGTCAACTTAAACGGGTTTGTGTGACGTTTTTGATTGCTTGCAGTTTACAGCGTTTGTTTCAGATGATTTAGAGAATTTGTGTCAATACATTGACCCACGAGGTCTTACCGAGCAGGACGGGGATGATGCCGAAGAAAGAGCATCGTAGCGTGTACACCACCCTGAGGGGGCTGCTCACAAGCAGAGGGGGGTCAAAGGGAAGAAGCACGTAAGCTCCCCACACCAGGAGAGGGAAGAGGAGTCCAGCAGCTCCCGTCGCCAGAGCCATCCTCAGCTTGTTGCTGCACAGAGCCTCACACAGGTCTGAGGAAGGAGCACCTTTTTAAAAGTTATTCATTGTTGCTTACTGAGCTTCATGGATCGGCGCAAGAGATGCGTCGCTAACCAGGTCGGCCGGTTTGCAGCTCGGTTGGCCGTGGTCATCGGTCTGATCGGTCATAGATTTCACCAATTCTGTGTCAGTTAAATTTAGATGCCTGCGCCACACGATCGGTCACAACACACCCGTAGCGGCACAAACACTAACCAGCGATTGTCACCGTCAGTAGAGAGACGAGACCAAAAAGTGCTGTTTCCTAAAGATGCCCCTTGAAAGTGGAAGTCTGATTGATACTTTGGTTCCGTTTTCTGCTCTAAATGCAAATCAGTTTTTTCTTGGACCTGAAGTGAATTACTTTCGGATTCTAGTTTGTTCATACAATCATTTTTGGATTCTTTCCTGATATGCAAGAACATTAAAGTGAATTTACAATTAAAGAAATGTTAAAGAATGTAGCATCGGTTTTAATGCTAATCTTGTATCTGGCCGTAATTCATTTAAATAAATAGATGTTGGATGAGGATTTGGGGAAAGTAAACATCAAGAATTCTGATGCTTTGGTGGTGGTGTTTTTTTCCTGCTCACGGCAAACATCTAATAAAGGCTGTGAGGACATTTACATCTTTCTCGTACACTGTTGGCAGTGAGTTGTTTTATGAATGTGTCACCACAGTGTGTTGTTTATACTCACAGAACTTGTCGTCCTGTTCTGTCCACTCGGGGGGAAAGTGCACTGCCGAGTTGTGCTCCTTCCCAACATCCTTCTCGATGAACAGCCTGCTCTCCTCAGGAAGCTCTTTGCTGGACGGACGCACAATTGTCACTTGTGGATTGACACTCAAAGCAGCTTTTTCTGGAATCCAATTTGACCGTTTCCAACCCCCCTCCCCCTCCTCCTCCTCCTCCTCCTCCTCCTCATCATCATCTGCCAGAGAGCCATCCCCATTAGTGTCCCGCTGCATCTCAACATCGTCGTCGTCTCTCCACCTCTCGCCCTCGGGCATGCTTTGCCTCCACCTGCTCGTTCTGTCATCCTCTGGCTGGCTCTGCTCCTTTGACAGGTCCCGTCCTCCTCTGCAAAGCTCCTCTGTGTCTTCAGGGTGAGGAACTCCTTTCTCTGACCAGACCCCGGTGTCTTTCTCTGTCGGAGCCCTGTTGTCTTTGTCTCCAGGCCACGGCAGAGTGTTCGGCTCAAAATGAGCAGAGGTGGTCATTTCTTCTTCCTCTTCCGAGAGCGCTACTTCTTTTTCCCCGCCTGTAACTTTCCACCTTTCCTCTATGCTGTTTCTCCCTTCTGGCTTTTTACTTCCTGCTATTTGTGACTCTGCAGGTGGGAGTGCCATCTCCTCAGTTAAACCAGTGACTAAACCTTCCTGGCCAGACATTTTTTTAATCAATAATTCTGATTTTCAGCAGTTGCTAAAAGTCATTGTTGTGGATATCTCTGTAAAAAAAGAAAAGGAGTAAAAAGAAGTCTTACTTCAACAATCAAAGCTCAGAGATACGACAGGTGTGTTACCCCTGCACAGACCGACACGCTTCTCACAGCAACTCTGTACAGTTGTCGGACTTGTTTGAACATGTCGGAAAGTCAAACTACTTCCAGAAATAGCTTTATAATCTACCTTTATTCATAGTATAAATTAAATGGTGACAAATAACTCTATGGAGAAAAAGTATATAAGTCAAGAGGGAATTGAAAGCGATGTCAGCTTATTTGAAGAATATACAAATCACTACCTTATTTCACCATGGCTAATAAAATCTAAATCACAACGATTAACGTCATTATTAATTAATCTGGTAACTACTTTTGTCAATCTCTCCTTAAATCGGTTAATCTAAAAATCCTCAAAATGCTTGGATTGTCCAGTTTGAAACCCCAAAAAATTCCATTCCATAAAAATATGAACTGGGATGGAAAAAGATTGTTTGAAAATATATAATAAAGTCATGCGACCTCTCAAAGTTTGATGTTTCCAGTCAAATCTATTTTAAAAGAAAATTACATAAGCCTTCTTGAAGTATAGTCACCATATATCAGCGCCAGAGCAAGTTCTGTGACACACACACACGCACAGTCATGGTGACCTGATTTTACCCGCGATGTTATTTAATGCCACCGAAAACAAACGAAACAGGTTTATCCTCATACCTGTACAGCAAATGCATGATGCCAAAGTATTGCACAAAAATAAGGCCTTATACCGTTTCAAAGAATTCCCAAGGCTGAGCAAAGACTCTTTGTGATATCATGAGTACATCGTTCGTTCTAATCGGGCAATTATTGACAGGAAGCAGCGTTTCACCGTGAGGGCGCGGCTGGATTCCTGCTGCGTGAACGCGCACAATGAGCCTGGACTTTGCCTCACACAAGGACCCTGTGCACCACCGGGTGGACGTGTTGTTGTTGTTGTTGTTGTTCCTGCGAGCTGAAGCCATTGCAGCCATCGGTGTGAGGCTTCTTTACAAACATTTAAACAGTCTGCTGTAGATGTTCTTTACTCACCAACTTCCACACTTTGTTCAGATTCGGTTTCTGTCGCACAGCAGCGAGGAATTCAGTTCGTCACTTAAAGCCCAAACCCGTTTGGCCACGCTGAACCGCGCGCGGCCTCGACCGCAGAGTCTCGTGCTGCTGAAACACGGCCGACACACATGGACCTTTGGTTCAGCTCACCTCAGCTTACCTGCTTGGGCTTCATCACCGAAACCCGCTGTCAGTCCGCCTGGTCCACAGCTGAGAGAGAAAGAGTCGCGCCTCGGAACACAGGTGAGGTGAGAAGTCACCTGGCAGGTGTAACGAGGTCCTAAATCCCGTAAGGAGGAGGAGGAGGAAACGGCGGAGAGGTGTCACTCCGCTTCTATTTCCACCGAGCGAGAGAAACGTCACGAAGACCCGCCCGGTGAGCACCTGTGTGGCCTCTCACAGAAATGACTATTGTTTTTAAAATGAGCCACTTGTGTTCAACATTTAATAGTTATGCAACATGCTGTTTGAACCCATACTACTGACTTCCGAACTTGTGCTCTCTATGTAATACAACAGAAGCTTCTCTTTTTAAAATGTTTTTTTCTTTAAATTTAACAATGAATTTACTCAACTAAGCACCTCTCGGATCCTATATTCATGGTGTTTTTTTAATTTTTATTTATCATGAATTCGATACCTCAATAGCAAACAGTCAAGAATAAATTATAAATACATTTTTTAAATAGAGGAATTAAAGTATGAACCTATAGATATATGTATGTATATATATCCAACAACATCTTCATTTTATCTGCTTTGTCATGAGGGGCCAGACATTTCATTTCAACAGCATAATATCAAAGTATGGATTTCATACAGAAAAAGATTTTAATTCACAATCCCAGATGGAATTCTGAAATAAATAACATGACACACCAAAAGTTCATTTGGCAATTTCAAACTTTAATTTTTTTACACAATACTAAAAATGGTTATATACATCAAGTAATCATGAAGTACAAGTACTAAACATGTTTAAACAAGGTGCCAAAGTTACATGGGAATAAAATCAATCTAATCACAAAAAATATAATCTCATGACATGTAAGTTTTGAACAGAAAAAAAGAGAAATCACAGCTACTCAATATTAAGATAAAATAAAGACAGCAATCGCCGAAACTACGAGAGCAACAGCGCGTGGCGAGAAGGCATTTCTGACCTGGTGAAGAATGTGCGTTTTGTAAAAGTTGAGAGGCTGATCTGTGCACTCATTGATCTGTGTAATGAACTCCTGGTACATTCAAAGCTTTGACAACTTGGGCACATTTAAAGAAACAATACTGAAACGGCACAGAGACAGTGATGACATTTCATAACATTTAATCTAAAACGCTCCTCACATATTTGGAATATAAAAAAAGAGGCAGGTTCAGGAGTTTTGGGTGGAAAGGCAAGGAAATGAGATATATATAATTTATACATCTTTGATGGACACTTTTTTTGGGGGGGGGGGGGGGGGGGGGAAACAAATAGTTGCACAACACAACATACAAATATCTGCACCTTTCAAGTTTGCCTCTTATCTATAGCAAGTTGTGAATCGGCTTGTTAAATGAAATTGCACTTTGTTGTTTCTTGTTCCTTTGAGATTGTATCCTGGTTGAAATGTATTTATTGTAAGGTGCTTTGGATAAAAGCGTCAGCTAGATGACATGTAAAAGTTTGAATTGCAAACTAAAATTTGCCTATTTCACATTTAGCAGAATGCAGAATTCTTTTTCATTCATGGCCAACAGTCCAGAATACACCCTATTTTAGCTGCGTTTTTCTCTCAACAAACTCCTGGAAGAAATATCTGCATCTTTACCTGCTAAATTCTCCACAGTTCACCAGCTAGTTGCTACTTAAGTCCGACCTTTTCGTACAGTGAATTAATTTTTTTTGCTGAAAAGAGCAGATTCTTGAGAGTTCAACAATAACCAGTTGAAAGTGGGCATGAACCTCTATTATTGGTAAAAAAAATAATGAATAACCATTAAAAACCGAGCATTTCTAAATAAAACAAAAACAAACACGTGACCTCGTCAAGTAAAATGTTGACAAATAAAAACATTGGGTGGGCGAGCAGTCCCATAACGGGGGTGTTTTCGTAGTTGTTGAAGGTTTACATGTTGGTATAATATGATGGGTCCCCATTATGCTCTGAATTGATCATCACAATGACAGATTGTACAGAGTTACGAAAGCTATTGCAATAGAGGTCCACCAGGACACGATTTGACAAGTCTAGCACACTATGCTTTCCCTTTAGAAAAGAAAAAACTGACAATTTACATCTGACAGCAAAATGTAAACCTTAACAATTAGTGCCAGTCCAAAAAAAACATTACTTCGAGTATTATTCAGATAACAGTAATAAAGACATTTAAAAAAAAAATCACAATAGAAGATAGAGATGTTAGTCAGAAAACAGAAGAGCTGCAGAATATCTAGACTACCCAACCGACAAAATGACTACAAACGTGTGTATTCGTTCACACGATTGTACTCCGTTTTAAACAGAAACCTTATTTTGGTCAGACCGGGCGGTTCATCAAGCCTGGTTACTAACTTCTGAGTCTGCATCCTGATTGATGGGCGTCTCTTCTTTTATCTCCACCTCCTCTGCTTCACATTTCAGTGCAACAAGAGGTGAATCGCTCTCTGCTGTCGAATGGTTGGCGTCTGCACATTCGATCGGTGTTCCACTTCCTGCTTTACTGCTGTTGACTGAACCTTTAGGACGGCCCCTTTTACGCTTTGGAACAGCTTCACTTTTTGGAGGACGGCCCCTTTTCCTCGGGGGCTCAACATTGGGGTCGATTGGCGAGGGCAAAGATTCCGGCAAACTCTTACGCAAGTGAGCGCCTTTCTTTGACTGTGTCTTGTGAGGCCGACCGCGGCCTCTGGGAGGGGCTGGTTCTGACCCCTCTGCAGGGTCAACTCGGGGGTATTTCCTGGGCCTTCCCAGCGGTTTCCATACTCTTGGCTTTTTTAGCTCCTCGGGGTACTTCCTTGGTCTTCCCCTTTGGCCTTGTTTCTTGTTTAAAGAGCCTTTGGGGCGACCCAGACGCTTCTTAGCCGGCGGAGGGTCACCTGTTTCTTGTTTGATCTTTTTCGGCCTCCCCCTCCCTCTTGGAGGCTTCTCTGCATCTTCTTCCTCCTCACTGCTCTCCTCGGTCTCTAGCATGGGTGTCTTATTGGAAGAGCGTCTTGGATTCCCACGCATTGCAGAACTTCCTCCATTCTCTCCACTTGTTAAACGTCCTGACTTGCGCTTCGTGGATCCTTTTGGACGACCCCTTTTTGCTTTTGGTGCATCAGAAGCACCGTTTGGCAAGTCTTTAGCATCAGCATTGTCGGAGGGGCTTTTGTTGAGAGATTTTCTTGGCCGGCCTCTTTTTTTAGGAAAATGGTCTGCTGTCAGATTGTCTTCATCACTGCTCTGGTTGATGGGCTCTTGAGCTTTGAGCTCGGTGGCTTTCTGGAGTTTTGGACGTCCTCTTCCCCTCCGAGGCAGTTTGGACTCACTGGTGGAAATGCCTGAAACCTGTTCTGTTTTGATAATGTCTGTAAGAGAAACCTTTAACATCTTAAAACCTTGTGGCCTACCCCTTCCACTTTTAACTGGACTGTTATTGGACTCCTCGACACTGGGCTCTTCCTCGTGGCTCGCCACATCTCCCTGGCCCGTCTCAGCCATCTTCTTTTCTTCTTCTTCACTGTTGCCGTCAGTTTGGATTACTTCAGTTGGGGTTTCACCTGTAATTTAAAAGCACAATTGTTTAATAATAATGATAATCACTTTAAAACTATATATTAGACTAACTTTATTATATAACTAAGTCCGATGAAGCAGGACTTATATTGCACAATAGATAAGTATTGGAAAAACTCAAATGCTTTCCCTTTGTTGACAAAGAGGCTCTATGCCCAAACATGAGTGGAGGTGTGTAAAACAATGCACAAGGAAAAGGAGGAGTTTAGAAAGGGATCATGCAAAAAGACAACAGGAAAAACAAGGATATGAAAAATAATTCTGAAAATAACATCATCAGATCCACCCTCGCCTAAACAGTGCTCTGCTCTGTGCACTCCGCTCCACTCGTCAGCCGCCGCCTGCCCTGGACGAGGTTGGGGCGAACACAGACCAGGGGGCTAATTTTAAGTCTGCACTGGACAGCTGTACTCTCCATCGGTACACCAGGTCCCACCACACACACGCCGAGGACGAAGAATGGATCATCAGAATAAAAGACTATGACAAAGGGCCTCTTTTGACCCCCAGCTCACAAAGTAACTGGCCCCGATGAGAGCAAAGCACCAGGGCAGAAAAAGTCTTAAAAGAAGAGTTTTGAAAGAGTTTTGAAAGACGCATGTGAGCTTAACAAAATCTCTATGGCAACAGGTGCATCATAGCTGAGGTGGGAGGACTCACTTCGGCGGTGGAGTGAGGGGAGTGGCAGTGGGGGAGGCGGACTGGACCCCAGCCATGGATCACCACACACACAAAAAAAACCTGACCTAAAAGGTGTAAGTTAACATGCTACCAAGACGAACTCATTTCTTGTGTACAAACAGAATTCTCAACAGGAATTTGAGAATCTGGGAAACTACGGCATGCTGGGGGGGGAATCCATTGCAGATAGGGAACATTTTAACCCGGTACTACATCGAGGGGCAAATAGGATTAGCATTCCAGCATCTTAAACTGGATGGAAATTGTATTGGATAAATGGCAAACATGTTCAGAAAAACTTCCCCTACAGGTATGTGCTTCAGACATGCAGAGAGCATGTGAGCAGCATGGAGGCAGAGCTGAGGCATTGTTTTGGGGATTAAGCTTTGAAACTGTGCAGCGCCCACAGAGTCATTCTTTGACATTGCAGGTCAATCGGCTCCATCTGGGTGTTCACTGGTGCCGTTTCCATGTCAACTGCAAATAGAATGATGAGCTGTTCAATTTTACATTTTTGAGCTGCAAAGTTGGCAAACTGATAATCTTTTTAGCTCTTTCAACCCCTTCAGTACAGATCTCCTAAAGAAAACAAATTGTTGAGGATTTAAGCGTTTAGCTTTGAGGAAGTTGCCCGTCTTTGTTACAGTGCTCATGACATGTATGTTTTATTTTTATGTATAAATGTAATACGTGTGACATTCAGGCTTTTTTATTCTAAGAGTTCAATCAATTAAGAGTTTGGTGGAACATTGTTAGTTTTTCTTTAAAGTAGTTATATACTTGGTATAAACAGGATGGTTATTGTTCTCCATACAGTGTTTCCAATAAGTTTACAAATAATAATTTCTAAAATACGAAGGTCACCTTTTATGTTTATTCATGAATCTGAACATTGTCTTTATCTAAGCATTATAACAGTCAGATGCTTTACTGAACCACTCACAAAGGACTGAAGATATTGTTCATTTCATAAAAAACTTATAAAATATACAGTTTTGGCTCTTAACGTAAATAAAACTAACATTGAGTTACCATTTAGCTAAAGATAACAAAACCAATCCGCACGAATACATTGATGGTGTTGAGGGAACGCTTTTTACAATATTTAGGGCGAAATTAGGTCTTAGTATTACTTTAATTAAAATACGGGTTTTGGGGGATATTATTATTATTATTCGGAAACTAACTTTGTAATCTTGCAAAGGCGTAATGACCGTATAGACTACGAATGACATGCAAATCCTAATAATTTTGTGTTCGCTGCATATTTACAATTAGTTACATACAAAACAATCGGTAATGGGGTTTTTTCCTCATTCATTCTCAAATCTTACAGCACCATAAATTGGTGAAATGTAACGTTAGGACCAGAAAATCGCGTCGACTATCAAATTGTTTTCCAGAATATAACGTTAGTTAACGTTAGCTTCAAAATCGACGGAAGTGGGAATGAAAGCTATCAAAGAAAAAGAGAAATTCCTGCAGTAAACAAAATGCGTAACTCACCTTAAATTAATTCTCTTTTAGAGCTCGGATAAATTTTCATAAATTGCCAATTGTCTGAGCAGCGTGTGAATTGAAAGAATTAACGTTAAGCCTTAAATGTTTCTGTGATGGCGGTTTAAATTTGCAGCCACTTCCGGGAGTCCGTCACAAGTATTAAGCTCTAAAGGAAACTGCAGCATAAACTTTAGTTCCGCCTAAACATCTTTGCGTTGCTACTCCCTCTCTTTTTGAACGTCTTTGTCATTATCACTTTCTCAGTATCCATTCAATGTTAAATGTTACAGTTCAGTCACGCTGAAATACAAATACATTTCAGAAATATGATATATATTCATATATTTCTAACATTTCATACTTTAATTTCAATATATATATTTCCATGCGCCACCCCCTCTCTCTCTCTCTCTCTCTCTCTCTCTATATATATATATATATACTTTGGGCTTTTTGTCTATAAAATAAACACGGGTCGATGAAATCCAGCGTTTTCATTGGTTGAGAGTGAGTCACGGGGGGTGCATTATTCAGCTACACGTTAGAATTTGCGGGACCGTTAGCTGACATTTTAACTTTTAGCTTGGTGGTGATCGACGGAAACCCCCCGGAAATCCGACAAATGATCGTTTTGAGGCAATGCGAGCTTTTGCAACTGGACAATTAAGGTGGACGTCATGAGCGATGTGAATGAATGAGATGGCGCGGGACCCAATGCTGTTCACATGCACGAACAGGGACTATTTTTCCTCTCGACTGATGAAATGTGATACACAACGTTTGATGGCTACAACTATTTTGTGCTGAAAGGCAGCTTCGGGCCTCCCTACACCCTCGAACTGTTACATTATTGGACGATAAAGTACAGCCTCTCGTACCTTTAATGCTTTTACATATATATTGTCCTCTACTTAGTTATTTAGATTACATGAAGTAAATAAAAATAATAAAATAAACTCTCCAAACTCAAACTCCAATACTGCAGGACACCTTATGACCTCACCCATTGCTTTAAACCCATGTTGCATTATTTTACCACCATTTCTGACTGCTGTATGCAGACATAACATACCTCTCAATTTATGTGTACTTCATTTTTGTGTGTGCAATTTTCTTGTTTTCAGACAACTTTCTAAGAACTCATTTAAGTGTAAATAAATGTATGTACATAAATAATGACATGATTTAAATGCTTTACTTTTCAGTAAAATATGTATAGATTCTCATAAATTATTCCACTTTGTTTAAGCTTAATAATAACACTGGAGAGGAAACAATTCTTTACAACAGTTTTTCCACTACTACAATTGTGTTCCTATTGACACGTGTCTGAACATGACACAAGAAACAACATCAGACATACACTCAGGCCGCTTTACTAGGTAGTCCTGTTCAATTACTTGTTAACACAAATTGGTAATCAGCCAATCGTAAATCAACACATTTAGGCATGAAGACGTGGTCAAGACAACTTGCTGAAGTTCAAACCGAGCATCAGAATGGGGAAGAAAGGGCTGTTTGAACCGCGGTGGTTGTTGGTGCCGGCGGGTTCTCACAAACTGTTTATCTACTGGGACTTTCGCACGCCACCTTCTCTGTAAACCACAGAAACTGAGACTACAATTCACACAGATTCACCACGAAGGAAAAACAGAACATCTCTGTGCAACTTCCATCCCAGAGGGAACAAACAGACATGTAATTTACTTTTTTTTTAAAATTAGAAATGTTGGTATGCATTTACAAAAACTAAATTTTGTTTAGTCTTAAATGGCGAGGTAAATAGAGTTAAATTACCCCAAAATATCCAGTTTAATTAATTCATTAACTTATATTTCCATGGAAAGTTTCCAATAAAAGAATCAAGCACAAAGATGTTAGTCAGAAAACAGAAGAGCTGCAGAATATCTAGACTACCCAACCGACAAAATGACTACAAACGTGTGTATTCGTTCACACGATTGTACTCCGTTTTAAACAGAAACCTTATTTTGGTCAGACCGGGCGGTTCATCAAGCCTGGTTACTAACTTCTGAGTCTGCATCCTGATTGATGGGCGTCTCTTCTTTTATCTCCACCTCCTCTGCTTCACATTTCAGTGCAACAAGAGGTGAATCGCTCTCTGCTGTCGAATGGTTGGCGTCTGCACATTCGATCGGTGTTCCACTTCCTGCTTTACTGCTGTTGACTGAACCTTTAGGACGGCCCCTTTTACGCTTTGGAACAGCTTCACTTTTTGGAGGACGGCCCCTTTTCCTCGGGGGCTCAACATTGGGGTCGATTGGCGAGGGCAAAGATTCCGGCAAACTCTTACGCAAGTGAGCGCCTTTCTTTGACTGTGTCTTGTGAGGCCGACCGCGGCCTCTGGGAGGGGCTGGTTCTGACCCCTCTGCAGGGTCAACTCGGGGGTATTTCCTGGGCCTTCCCAGCGGTTTCCATACTCTTGGCTTTTTTATCTCCTTAGGTGATGGCAGAGGGTACTTCCTTGGTCTTCCTCTTTTGGCTTTTGTTTTTTTCGGGCGACCACGCTTCCATGGTTTAGGCGGGCTTCTGTTCAGCTCGCTCACCTTATGTGCCGGTCGTTTCTTGTTTAAAGAGCCTTTGGGGCGACCTGGACGCTTCTTAGCCGGAGGACGGTCACCGGTTTCTTGTTTGATCTTTTTCGGCCTCCCCCTCCCTCTTGGGGGCTTCTCTGCGTCTTCTCCCTCCTCACTCCTCTCCTCGGTCTCTAGCTTGGGTGTCTTATTGGAAGAGCGTCTTGGATTCCGACGCATTGCAGAACTTCCTGACTTGCGCTTCGTGGATCCTTTTGGACGACCCCTTTTTGCTTTTGGTGCATCAGAGGCACCGTTTGGCAAGTCTTTAGCATCAGCATTGTCGGAGGGGCTTTTGCTGAGAGATTTTCTTTTTTTAGGAAAATGGTCTGCTGTTAGATTGTCTTCATCACTGCTCTGGTTGATGGGCTCTTGAGCTTTGAGCTCGGTGGCTTTCTGGAGTTTTGGACGTCCTCTTCCCCTCCGAGGCAGTTTGGACTCACTGGTGGAAATGCCTGAAACCTGTTCTGTTTTGATAATGTCTGTAAGAGAAACCTTTAACATCTTAAAACCTTGTGGCCTACCCCTTCCACTTTTAACTGGACTGTTGGACTCCTCCACACTGGGCTCTTCCTCGTGGCTCGCCACATCTCCCTGGCCCGTCTCAGCCATCTTCTTTTCTTCTTCTTCTTCTTCTTCACTGTTGCCGTCAGTTTGGATTACTTCAGTTGGGGTTTCACCTGTAATTTAAAAGCACAATTGCTTAATAATAATGATAATCACTTTAAAACTATATATTAGACTAACTTTATTAAATAACTAAGTTTGATGAAGCAGGACTTATATATTGCACATTAGATAAGTATTGGAAAAACTCAAATGCTTTCCCTTCGTTGACAAAGAGGCTCTATGCCCAAACATAAGTGGTGGTGTGTAAACCCTGACAGGGCCATTGTTACAAGAGGTGCGTTGTGAAAAGTCTTTAGCATCAGCATTGTCGGAGGGGCTTTTGTTGAGAGATTTTGTTGGCCGTCCTCTTTTTTTAGGAAAATGGCTGTCGGATTGTCTTCATCACTGCTCTGGTTGATGGGCTCTTGAGTTTGCACAGAATTACCGGCAAGGTCGTCTCCTGATCCTTTGAGCTTTGTGGCTTTCTGGAGTTTTGGACGTCCTCTTCCCCTCCGAGGCGGTTTGGACTCACTGATGGAAATGCCTGAAACCTGGTTTGACTTGTTTAAGTTCTTTGGACCTCGTGGCCTACCCCTTCCTCTTTTAATTGGACTGTTATTGGACATTTCGACACTGGACTTTTCTCCGTGGCTCGATGCATCTCCTTGTACTGTCTCAGCAAGGTTTTCTTTTAAACGGTTGTCGTCAGTTTGGACCACTTTACTTTTGCGGTTTGCGCCTGTAATTTAAATGTTAAAAGGCGCAATTATTGTTTAATAATAATAAAATAATCACCTTTAAACTATGTATCATTTATTCTATAACTGTCACAATACATAAGTTAAACAGTGTTAACAACATAATTACTTCTCTTTTTAGCTACTATTTGTCCATTTTAATAAAATAGCAACTACTTTTATAATGAATTAAAGTTTTTTCGAGGCAAATACAAACGTGATGTTTTCAGGTTTTTTCTCTGGCCTACTTGAGCGTTTAATTAAACTAAACAAGTCGCCCTGGTGTTTTGTTTTTTTTAACCGTGTGGCCTACCCGTACCTCCTTCGATTGCGTTGTTATTGGACATTTCTACACAGGACTCTTCGTCATTGCTCGCCGCATCGTCCTGTCTCAGCCATCTTTTTTCTTCTTCTATACTGTTAGGTTTGCACCTGTAAATTCAATATTAAAAATGTGTTGTTTGATAACTAAATGAAACTATTTAATATTGATATAATATTTAAAACCAGTTGTACATGTGATGAAGCAAGACTTTACGATTGCACTGTAGTTAAAGACAAAATAAATGATGCTATTTTTGAACTACAACTTTGGGAAAAATGTAATACAAACCATTTTAACATTGTAGAAAGTTGGGGAGAAAGCAAGAATTGCCATCTTATTTTATATTCCAATCCAACTCTTCATATTATCTCCATCTAAGGATTATACATAACTAGTGCTTTAATGATTAATTTATAACAGTTTAAAGTCCCTTTCAAGCAGAAAATAGTGTATGTCCTCAACAGTGAGTTGGTAACACGTAATCATTTGATAAAGCGCTTACTTTCTGCAATAGCCTTAACTCCAATGGACTACACAAATAATCCATCCCTGCAGGAATCCAAACTATGGGTTGAAGTTGGATGGTTGTGGCTCATGTAATTTTATCAACATACACAACATTTTTAAATTTCAGAAAGCAACAACATATTTAAATATCATACGTTATTGGAAGGATTGGTTGTGCACTGCTCGTCTATTTCATGGCGTATCATATTACAAAGGGGGGAAAGACGCTAACTTCTGTAATGCATGAAAACATGAAAGTGACAATTATTTTGGGTTAAAAGTTAACAGATCTTCAAATCGGCCCAAAACCCAAAAGACCAAAGCTATCTCAATTCATACTGAAAAGTAAAGTGTTAATGAATTATGTGAAATTTAAAGTTTTTCACAATTCCTATCCCGACGAACCAGATTGCTTTCCAGGCAATAGTCAGCCACAAAATCGATTGTGATGTGAGTGGCTATGGGGCCTGAGCGGATACAGTGGTGCAATAAACATAGTGCATACATCACCTTAAAGAATTACTCTCACGATTTTAGCTTCATTCTATACCAACTACCGACTCATCAGAGAGACCACGAAGTGAAAGTACGATTGAGGGCGCTTACTGAAGCTGTGACGGCCGTTTGAATTTGCAACCAGTTCCGGTCGTCCGTGCTGTTTAGGAGGCTCTGACGGAACATGCAGCACAGAAGTTTAGTTCCGCCTCGGCATCCCTTCTAAGTGCAAACGGTCACTGGCAGCCATAAAGTTTATGTTCCCAGCCAACCTCACTCCGTGAAACAATCTAACGCCATTCTACAGTATACGATAGCGTTCACTTCATCTGTTTAAATCGTATGTAGAAGCCAAAAACAAGTTATTTGGACATCATGTGGTACGTTACGTTACTCGAACAATTGTGCACAGCGAAATTAACGTTAGGTTAGTTTATTATTGCATGACGTACAATTCCGCAAGGGCGGGAAGGATTAAAACCAATTATAAACAAGGGTTATAACATCAAAATTATTATTTTGTGTCAATATTTTACATAAAATGGGATATTTAATTAGAAAAATGAACCAAACACTCTGAATTGAATTGAATTTTAAAGTACCGTTGTTTCTGTAATGGAGCTTTAAATATGCAACCACTTCCGGGAGTCCAGGACACTTATTTACGCTCGGAAGGAAACTTCAAAACAAAGTTTAGTTCCGCCTAAACATCGGCGTATCGCGTCTATTTATTTACCATTCTATAATTTTCTTGGAGCTAATACGGGAATTTATATATAAAAGGTCCTCACCCTTCACCCGGACTGATCTGCTGCTTTGTGCAGAATGACCTCCAGCAGGCCATTGGCGGGAATGTCTCACAAAAGATATTGAGAAGCATCATATTTTCACTTTGATTTTCGGGGCACCTATAAAATTAAACCCTCTGTAGAATGTCACATCAGAATATGTGGCATCCTTTGGTTCCTAAGACATTAAACTGTCCATATCAGTGTTCTTTCATATATATATGTATATATATATATATGTGTGTGTATACACAAAGTTGTTACAATTGTTTTGAGCTCTGCAAGAGTTACTTGGATTAAGTTGAAAAGTAAAGAATTGAGTTTTATGCATGTACAAAAACATTTTTAACTACATGTTAAATAACAATGTAGTCTTCTCACATGGTTTGAGTATAAAATTCTTGAAAATTGCATTCTATCACCGTGTAAAATATTTGGACATGTATGTGTGTATAATGTGAGAAAGATTGTTTGTTAGGTTGGTTTATTCCACCAGTTTTAGCTCCTTGTTGTTCCCGTAGCTCACCACATAGGGGAACCAAATTCACAAAGACAGAAAAGATATTGGAGGGGTGAAAAAAAGAGGAAAATTAGAGAGGCAGATTACGTAGCAGAGCGTAGCTGGATGAGGGGAGTGCAGAGTAAAAGCAGATTGAGATTGATCAATATAACCCAGAAAAACTCAAGACAACAGAGAAAAGAGTTTATATTGTGTGAGCAGAGAAAAAGCAGAAAGAGAAGGAGGCTGTCAGCTCAAAAGAGAGGAACAGAGGCATATAGAGAATGACAGACGTGGCCGGAGGAAAGGAAAGGAGCGTTTGAGAAAGACAACCCCTGAGAGACTGCACGCTGAACCCAGTGCCCCGTCTCAACTCTCCTCCTCCTCCTCCTCCTCCCTCCCCATGTGCTTTGCCATGGTTACCAGACAGGGCTCCCATGCAGTCGGTTAATGTGTTTTTCAGCGGCAGGAACGAGCTGGGTACTAATGTGTCTCAGTCTGTCTCCTGCACAATCAATGTCAACTGTCCTAGGACGCACAAACACCGAGGGGCAGAGAGCCAGGGAACACTGAGCCACCTTGGCGGAGTCTGAAAGAGGACCACGTCACTCTCATTTAACCACCTGAAAACTGCTCGCTCTGCTACTTCGTGAAGTAATAACTAAAATATGCTGACAGTTATTTGTGTTTAGGTGCCTGATGTCAAATGCTGATCATTGTTAAATGTTTATCCCACAATACACTGCTGACTGGGTGAGAAAAAATGTATGCAGCTTACAAACCACAAACACCAGTAAGAGCATCCAATCAAGTTTAAAAACAACATTTTCAGTATTTATTGGATATACATGGTATTTGACAAAAACATCACAACTTTTCACCATTTTTCTTATTTTATTTAAAAAGAAACATCAACAAATATTTTCAGGTGCTTTGCGCAGCATTAGCGTACAAATGAAAAGGCAGCGAGGTGATGACTGGTGGCTGTCTTGTATTGTGTCTCTTGACTAAACACGTCTTGGATGTTGCAATTTTAAGTGTCTGTGAAGAGCTTATAAAACTCCCGTGTGCATCATACATCGGGGCACGAACCTTGGCTGTCTTTTAATTGAACCGTGCAAGTGTTCAGCTCACAAAGCTGGCCAAAAGGAACTGCCCCCTCTCCTTTTGGTTTTCCATTATGTCCGGAAAGGTTGACGACTTCATGCAGTGTAAACCGCTTTGTAGATTTGCTACAATCTGTAATATAGTTCTGACATTTGGGATAGTCTCATGATTTAAAGAAATGACAGTAACTTGTAAGATGCAGCTGCATGCTACTTTGTTCCCAAGGACCTCACCTGTGACCTTTCATATCATCACAGGTTAAGGGTCTCAGGGACAATGAAGCGCGCCGTCATTCATTTAGCTGAATAAAATCCGCCACGCCTTAAATATTTCTGTCAGCACTGAAAATGAATCATCCACAAATATATTTCTGTGATGTGTGCCGGAATGGTCATGTGCCATCTATGTTAATCAGGGATTTTTCGATATTTTAGTGAAAATACAGTAAAACTGCACATCCATATATAAAAAACTCCAGATAGGTATATAGAATCTTACAGCGCAACAGCAATAGGTGGTTACCGTTGTTTTTTTTTAACGATGTCGATGCAGTCCACCACGACGTTGTACATCTGTACGAAATAGACAGGATCAAATCCTGCAGAAAAAAGAAAGATTTAGTTAGACGACATTGTAAAACACATTTAATGATCAACTCTCGATATTTTGCTGTCTGCCCTCCTGAAACAACCATCTGCGAAAATTCAGTGAAGGTCTCTGCAAAAAGGCATTGGAAATAAAACGCCCCCTGCTGGCAGACAGCTAGACAAAGACACACAAATGCACAGGAAAATCATTGAATTGAAGTAAAAAGGATTAAAGAGAAAAGGGATCTTGCATATGTGATGAGGATATGAGCTTTAAGCTCCAATAAAAGTGGTCATTCGGTTCAGGAACGCAACTCTCTGGCATGAAACATCCACAGACTGCTGTGCCTGGAGCCGCAGACAACACTGTCGTCTTATATTTCCTGCAGGCCTTATGATCTCACAGGAGGATTATGCAATCACTCCCCCATGACAAAAATGTTCCGCCTCGAGGGAGTAACACTGATTTACTCTTTCCCAGACAAAATAAATGTCACACAAGACTGACGCTGCAAATGCACACGAGGAAAACGAGCCAGAGTCCAATCAAGCTCCATTCGTAAGTCCCGTGCAAGTCTGTGCCGCCGACAACAATTAAGAACCAACACAATTTACTTAAATCTATCCGTGGTCAGGTGCGTGGCCATGCAGACAAGCATGCGAATGCACGCTGGCACACAGAGCGCGAAGCGCTTTGCTGCCGGGGAGAAATTAAACTCTGTTTCCTCTTTGTCTCTGTGCTGAGAGATGTTTCCCTCTGTCCCAGTTTCCTGAGCTCCGCTGCTGCTCTCACAAGCACCAGAGACAAAGCCCAGAAGATGAAAAAAATCAGAAGCCAGAGGGAGATGAAGAGAAATATTCTCATGTAGAAAAATAAATACCCATGTCACAAGGAATGAGTATGAAAGTGGACAAAAATGAAGGAAAGATGGCGGGTGGTCGTCAGCCAGTTGAATGCTTGTCTCGATTTGTTAGTGGGGCCGTTTAAATCATTCTCAACTCACCATTTGCCCTTTCCTGATGTCCATGAAACAAACACACATGCATGTGTGCACATGTCCATGTGTACATGCAACAACATATTGCATGTATGTAAAGGAGGTTCACGCACACACACACACACACACACACACACACATAACACGACGCACTCTTACGATGAGTTATTGATCCATTTTCCCCTTGACAGAAAAAAAGAGCATCAATTAATCCAGAGGTAAAGAAAAATAACGCTTGATAGAACCTATCCTGCCCCGTCCGCACCGCCTTCCTTGTCACTGAGCGCTGTACGTGGCGGCGAACTGAAAAGCTATTCCCCTCTCGCTTTTTGTCTCTCCTCTCCCTCCATCCCTCTCTCAGGCGCTGTCCCTGGCTTTGTTTGGTGCCTGCTCCCCTCTGCCAAGTCACATCACTAATTCTCCAGGCGATTAGAGTCCGAGCAGGCAATGTCTACGAGGCAGGTACACTACACACGCAAAACACACACAGCAAAACACACACACACACACAGACAATTGCATTGATTCCATTATCTGGTGCTGTACCAACACCACCAACAGTGCCTCCATCTATGACCCCTTCTATCATAAATATGTGTCACCTACATACATGAACACACTCACACACACACACTTATGCGAGCATGCAGTATCTTCAGCTATCGCTCTTTCTCCCTTTCTTGCCTGAACACTCTCTATCACTGTCCCCGCCTTCCCCCACTCTGTCTCAGCCCTTCCCCTCATTCTCATCCTCTCCTCCTCGTCTCACCCTCGCTTTCTCCCACTCTAACCCTTCAATTTTTTTCAGGCGTAGCAGGACGTCGTCTTGCCCATGTTGCAGTCAATGTTCATGCAATGCCGTGTCTCTGAATGGCCGTCTGTTTAAACATTGGTGCATTTGAAGGAGAGAGAGTCAACGTGTGTGACGGGAAGTGTATGTGTGTGAGGTGTGTGTGTGTGTGTGTTTGTCTGTGTGTGTGCCTGTGCATTGCCTTGTGCACCGATGTGCACTTATGCATCTGTGCAAGAGTCTGTTGGTGTGTGAGGAAGGGAGGGAGCGGTGGGAGCTCACAGACGGAGGCTGTGGATTTTACACAGCAAGAGGATCAAAGGCACAGCCAGCCCAAAGGTGATTAAGCTCCCAGCCGTTCTGACCAACACTCCTGCTCCACATTTCACCAACACACCAGTCTGCTATCTGCACAATCCATTGCATGTGAATCTATCAGCCAAATTCCCGAATATCCTCCCAATCACATGTGAAGCAATACGTGAGCTGTTAGAAATTGTGACATAGCTGAACTTTTGCATATTTAACATAAAACTCCCGAATTACACAATGTCGGAAACATTTCAACAGGAAAATGCTAATTCTTTATTTCTTTATCTATGCAACTAAAGAAACATTTTTTTTAAATAGAGCTGTGAAAAACAATGAAATGTTAGTATTAAATTCAAAAACGTGGCCACATTTAATAAAATAGCAACTGGCGAGCAGCTCTATTGTGACTGATGTATTTCCTCTTGAGTTGGAACATGCCGGGGAGTCGCCTCTTTGTGTGCGTACAGAAAAGAGCAGCGCTTGGCAGAGATTGCTGATATATGCTCTTTTTTTCCCCTCCTCGCCGGAGCACTGCAACGCAATGCGGATACTGAGTGTCTGAGCCACTAGCCAGACACACTGGGGGACAGGGGGGTGTGGGGGAGTGAGGATGGGGTGGGGGCTGGTTGGAGGTTTGCAGGGAGGAGAAGGAGGCGGTAAGCAAGTTCACATAAGGAGAAAGAGTAAGGATACTTCTCCCATGTTGACTTAATGAATGCACACAGAGGACTGCTTTTAAATATAAACAACTAAAACCTTTTCACCTTAAAATGGGTCACAACTATGCAATATGTAATCAACCATTTAAAAAGCCAAGGTTATAAAATATTGCAGGTTAAATTTCCTACTTTCAAACGGTTGAAAACACAGTGAAACCTGATGTTTGCATTTACAGAAAACAGAAGTGACCTTGGCCCATAATGAAATACCTTTAATACGAGATCCTTATTCCTGCTTTTCATGTTCTCGCTTATATTCCAGCATATTGTCGTCTAATGAGGTATTTCTTCTTCATGGGGTGCTAAAAATACTCAGAAACAAACGTTTAGTGATATTTGGCTCTATAGCCCGTTGGACTGCACCAAATAATATATCAAAAGAGCACTGCAGAGCCACAAGGGTGTATTGATTCCTGGATTAAATGGGCCGTTACTATTTCAAATGCATTACATTTACAGCCAGTGCAAAAACTGCTCTGCTTGTTTTATAATTATGGGCTGGAAAACAGAAAAATAAATGTAGAATAATTTCAGAACCAATAATGGATATGGTCTTAATAGTAGTGACTAATGCAGCTACTTTGTCCACTTCTGCTAAAGACACCCAGTAGATCTTGAGGACCATGTTGAAAAAAAAGATGAATTCCAATGTATGAAACACATTCAAATGGAACAAAGAAGGAACATACAGTATTAAATATAGTTAGGACCCCCATTGTATAATTGAACTACAGACCTAAACACTCTTTGATTTTCTTCATTACTTTGTCATGTTTAATAAATGATTAAAATGGGTCGCCTGTAGCCATAAACATAGGTCCATTTTGACAACGTTCTGTTCTTGTCCAGGTCCGTCTTTGAACTTAAGACTTCCAGAGGCGCAGAGAGGGATATCCTTTGTCTGGAGACTGGGCGACACCGCAGGGAAAGCTAGAAGGTTGTACAGTTATCTCCAGGCTGTTTATGATGCGAAACCATACAACCAACTACCTCACACTGCAGAGCACCAGAGCAGCGCTGGGGAGTCTTCCTCTTCTTCTTCTTCTGTGCCTTTTACTTCTGTCTTTGTCAGCTGTCGCTCACTTACGGCGCATTTTCATTCATGACCGCGAGTATCTATAATTCAGCTATTTTTTCACATTGTAGTATAAAACGGGTTGGCTACAGAATTTAACGAAATGAGACTGGTTAACTAACTGCACTAAAAGCATTTTGGGGGAGTTGTCTCCCTCTTGTGGGTATACTAAGCACATTGTGTCGCCCCCCCACCGGCCCAGACAGACCGGTACGCCGCTGAATACAAAGACAAGCACTTAACCTGCAGCCGCTTCCTGGAGGTGTCTGACTGACCTCGTTGTGCAACCGGAGCCGGTGGAATCTTCCTTCGCCTCAGAGCACTACTGAGCCAACTTCATTGTCGCTCTGAGGTTGAAGTTGAACATACCCCTCTTGTTTTCCTTTTACTGAAGCAGATTCCAGTTGTTTCACGGTGTCAGAAGAAGGCCGGTATTAAATAACATGCCTTTAGCGGGTTGTTGGATAAACATTTGTCTAAGACAGTATATGAACTCCAGACATTTGTCCACAAACGTTGTTGAGATTTAGAGGTACATTAAAGCTGCAACGGACTATTCTTTTTCATGTGTGGAGCGATGAATGGCCTCGCTGTGGGAAGTTGGTGTATAAAAATAAATTGGTCTTCCCTTTATTTACAGTTAGAAACTTAAACGCTTTGACAACAAAAATGGAGTCCGATGCATTCCTTCTTACATTCATTCATGCACTCACTCATATACTAGTCATTTACATTTTTACGTATCATAGTTTGTCCCTTTGAAGGAGAGATCTTGGACATAGGCTAAATGGTCTCAGAATAATTGTAATGAAACAGGAGGAGTATTTCATGTTTAAGCCATATATTGCATGTAGGCAAAAGTGTTGACGGCGGGGCATCTGGGGATGAGTTGTGGTAATTGTATAAACGAGGACACCCCCCCCCCTCCTCGAGTCCTGTGGAGAACGGTAAATGGACTGTACTTATTTACCACTTTTTCTGGTCTTCTGACCACTCGCGCTTCAAGGTCTTTCGGGCACTCAGGCGATCACTTAATGTGAAGCCTAGTCAAGGTAAGTGAAGTATGTCATCCAGATTGTGGGCTGTTAATGTTTCTGTTTATCTACTTTTGCTCGGAGTCGTGAGAATGGGGTCAGATATCTTGCCACATTAAAAGCTGATTTGCACTGTTTAATAAGGTACATTCTAGGTAAGGCGTAAATTGGTGCATTTGAGAGCAGTTTCCAACACAACAAAGAGAATCTAATGGGTGTGAAATTGGCGGACAATTTGGAGTAACAGCACAATCCAGTCGATCTCTCTCATGCACCATAAGTAATGAGGCACACCCACACATTCAGCATCTCGCTGAGGTGATCGCCTGCAAAAGCAGTAAATGATCCGTTGTTGGTAGTCCATGGCTGTGTTTTGACACTCCTCCTGTGCGCCTCAAGGACTCATTGATTACTTGCAAGCTGCTGTGCAGCTGAGTTGCTTGGCCTCCTGTTCAGCATTTGGTCAATGCACCAAAAAATGCAACCTTTAAGTCTTGTATTACTGGAGCTTCACTAATGAAGCTGGATTCAAAACATACAATTGGTACAAAGGAGATTTATTCTACAGACTACCAGGACCAGAACTGCATTTGAATATGTACGGCATATTACAGGTAAACGCATTGTCAAATAGAAAATAAGCCAACTAAATGTGAACTTTAAAATGTATGGCGGTGAGATATGCTTAATAGAGACATTGATTTCTTTTTTATTGGCTAGCTTCCAAACACAAACCCATTTACCTCGCCTCTCTCCACTGCCCTCTGCCACGCTGAAAGCCCACCCTCCGCCTACCCTTCAGTTCCTTTCTTTGACTGTCCTTCCGCCTCCCCTAGTGCCGCTTGTTTGTCCTCCATCACTGAACATTAGTAGTTTCTTTTTTTTCCTTCTTCTTTCTTAGACAATCTCCCTGTTCATACCATCAAAGTCTCCCCCCTTGATGCCCTTGATTCTGCTCCTCCCCTGTTTAAACCTTTCTCACCGTCTCATTCGCAGTCGGATCACGCATGAATGCGGCATGGTTGTGCCAATACCGGCACTTTGCCAATCCGCCTGGGTGTGTTTATGTGCCAATGTGAGCCGGGTGGGAAGCCCCTGCACGGAAGGCCAGAGTTCTGCATAAGCCAGAACCCGGGCTGGTATGGGGTCAGACGAAGCTTTGTTGAGATTACAGTTTGGCCTATTAAGAGACTGAAAATCAATCACCCAAAGTATATATATGTCGGTAACCCTAAATCCCCAAATGTTGATGAACCTGATAATTGAAAGGAATTGACTACACTCCCCCTGCAATGCACAAAACACCGAACATATCTATTTAGTGACTTTCAGTGACAACTTAGTATTAGCTGTTGTAGCATCGAAATAGTTTTGGAAAATCCATAAATTTGGCCCATGAGAAACCAGATGATGCCAAGAGGCCCATATAGAAAAAAAATAATTATGAAATCAGCCCAACTCATTTATCAAGTAAGATTAAAGTGGCATTTTCAAGTTCCAGTTTTCACATCGGGCTTGTGATATACAAAATATTCGGATACTGGAAATAATGATTCTGATAAACATTTTTTAAATCTGTTGCTTGTTTTCCACTAAGAAAATGTAAAAGGTATGAATGCATGGCAGGTTTTAAACAAAATATGTTAAACAACAATGACCTGACGGAGGTTGCCATCAACTGCTAAATATCATGGTGTTTTACACAAAATATATTGACAAACCTACAGTTATAATAATGACAGATAATTACTGAAAGCGAGCGCTAATTATTTCTTTACGGTGTTTAGGCTGTGCTCGATTAGGCAAAAGACTTCAGGTGACTCTCCACCACTCATTGTCTATGAGAAGTGACGCAGAGAGACTATAGCAACACCCCGACAATGTAGGGGCACAGAGGAGGGAAATCTGCCCAGTGACAGCAAATAAACTGTTAACCACAGCGATGAAACGCCTGGCGAGTGCCAGCTAAACAGGAATGCAAGCCTCACACAGCAATTTTCCAACGCCGGGCCAAGGGCCGCTGAAGGCAAAAGGTCATTTTGGTTCTTTATTCTTAATAGAAAACAGAAAACATGTTTTAACATTGAATTAACTTAACAAGTGAGTTAAGTCAGGTTGTTTCTTCCCAATTATATCTATAACGATTCATCGGAAGAAGAAGAAGGAAGACAAAGACCACGTGCTCCCCTGTACCCCTAAAAACTGAATGTGACAATGCGTAGTGAGGACTTGGAAAGGAGACCCCTGTTGATACTATGCCCTCTTCAGTCAGTTGACAAATACTAGGACGAGTACCCGCAACAACAAAAAACTATAAATCATTAGTTCTCTCAAGATAGAATGAGATTCTGTGGTGCAATTTCTCCTGAACCCCTCTTTTTTCGGTCTGCCGGTACCTTATTTACAAAGGCTGAAAACGTTGCCATGGGAACACACTACCAGGCAACCTCAGCGAATTGGCATGATGCCCAATGGTTGCTAGGGCACCGTTGTTAATGGCTATTGGGTATTGTCGGCCAGTATGTGTGTGTCTTGTACATATGAGTAGGAGAGGGGAAAGTGTGTAAGTGTGTGAAAGTGTGTGTGTGTGAAAAATTGGGAGAAAGTACTGCTATTCAGGCGAGAGAAATTTATGATTTTCTTAAATTAAATACACAGTGGCTTTCTGATTTGGTCTTCTTTTATCTATTAGTGCACATCATTTTGCAACAGTCAAGAACTAGTCTGTGCATAGTGGCTGAGCTATTATAATGTTGCATCAAAATGCAAGAAGCTTGTGTTTTATGATGAGAGAACAAATTAAAGAGACAGGAAGAGACAATAAAGAGACTGTCAGAGAAGAGAAAGAGGCTCAGAGACATGAAAATTCTGGCGTCTCTCTGTATACTTGCAGCTGACACTCACCATCTCTAGCTGTGATCTGTCAAGCTGTTTGCTCTCTCTTGCATTTCAGGTAGATTCAAAGAGTCTTTGTTGCTATAAAAGGGAAGAAACAGATGTTGCCAAAGCATTTACCTCACGCCCAAGATCTAGTTTGAGGTTTTTCCCATGGCTCTCCTCTCACTGGGGAGCTTCTATGGTTGACCACGGCATTCCTGAAACCACAGAGCATCAGGCAGATTATTAGCATACCAAGGATAGGAAGCGGAACATCAATAAACACGTCGAGCCATGAAGTTGGGATAAGTAAATAAGTAAAGTCAACCACCCAGACACAACTTTATCTGGGCTTCTATCCAGGCCACATAAACAAGTAGTGCCATTTTCAGCAAAAAACACCCTGGACTGAAGTATGAGAGAAAACCAGGAGATAATTAAACCATAATGGACCAATCCCTGATTAGAGATGAAGCACTAGGCACCACAAAGAAATTCATTTAAAAGAAGCCTGCATTTATGATGGGCAAAGCATCAAACATTGCAGAGTATAACATGGATTAACAAAGTGGGAGATAATGGTGCGATTGAATAGTGTGCAATGAACAATGCCTGAATGAGTGGATGGTGCAAAAATACACATAAAGCAGAGACGGTTAAAGTCAACGGTGATGAATAATACATTAATGATGCTGGAAAACACAGTTCGACATCATCAATTAAACAGCAGTGAACCAAATAAATGCTTTCATTGTGACATTGCAACACAATGAAGACAACAGAGACGGAGATGCGAGGCTTTTGTGTTGGTGTACGCTCATTAATCCCCACGTGTACGTGTACGTATGGGCCTCTGTGTTCCTGTCTGCACGCACTTATTGTTGCCTGTGGTGCATCTTATCTAATTTTATCGAGAGGAGACAGCATCTCTGCCTTGCCCGCCCCCCCTCACCCCTCCCCCTCCTCTCCCGGGCCTTTGAACTCAATCCGCTGCTGGAGATGTAGCCTGACTGAGCACAGCATGTCCTGAAAGGAGGTCAGAGGGCAGGAGAAACAGTCTGGTGTCATGGCAACTTGATGCCACCAAAGCAAACATTTTAGTGGCTGAGAGGAGGGCTTAGTGAAGAGAGAGGATTACTGAATTAAACATTAAAGCTAAAAGACAAAGCTGGTGATGTTCTTTACTTTTGTCATTATTCATTAATGAATAAGTTCCCATGAAACGAGTAGACCAGAACCAACTGTGAAGTGACACCTGAAGCACTGTAGTTTATATTGAGCGACCCTCAGATACCATGTCCATAATAATAATTATGATGACATTTTTTGTTGCAATTATATAATATAGTACACCTCATTCTTTAGTTCATCTGTATTCCTTATGATGAGTGCAGTGTGGGAAACCCATCAATTAACATAGCTTAGCCTTAAATTTGAAGGATTTAATTTGCTAATTTAATTGTGAAAAAAAGAAGGGTTTTTAAAAAATGCACAATTGCTGCCACAAAAGACGCATTGGCTCACATACACCTCTGAACAATTGCCATTTGTTGTGCTAATAATTCAGAGAACAATTGAAAAAGCCTGAGAAATAATCTGCAGGAGTAATTGTGTCGTCTGCCTCAGATTGTCTGCGTTTTTTCATCTTTCTCCTGAGGTGTGGGATCAATATGGCATCTAGGATCCTTTGTACGCCATTAGCTTGTCTGATGCCGAAACAGGGACCTCTGCAAGCTTTTGTGTTTTCACCCTCTGACATATGAAGAGTGTGCGATCAAGTGTGTGTCTGTCTGCCATGTGAGTGTGTGTTTATGGACATATTAACCTCCAAATCAGGTTGGTAAATGAGCGCTTTGAGATTTTTTTTTTCTGTAAATGTGCGCACATGTGAGACTTGTTCAAGGCGCGCATGTGCTGCATCTGCATGGGCGCGTGTGGGAGGCTTGTGTGCGCATAGTTTGTGTGTGTCCTCGTGCTTGTTCAATGCGGCAGAGGGCGGAGTGACGGATCAATAGGAAACAAATGAATTCAGATCAATATTAAATCAGGGAGTGAAGGAGAGCGGAGAGACGAGTGGGGTGATGCACCACAGAGGAGGAGAAGGGGTGGGAGGAGGAGGAGGAGGAGGAGGAGGAGGAAGAGGAGGAGATGGGGGAGGGGTGGAGAAGTGATGTGTTGTCAGCAGCACAGCGACTAACTGTACACTTGGGAAAAACCACTCATTTCAACAACGCAAACCTGAGTGATTTGAGATCATAGTGTTAAAACGGATGGTTAAGTGAGGAGGAGAGAAAACAGAGAGCGAGAGCGACGTGTGAGTAGCGATGCACCGGAGACAGGCCTGGAATTCCTGCATCACACGTGCGCTAACTAAGACTGGACAGTGCTTCTTCTTCAATTACTATCTTTTTTTTTGTAATAGATGTATAAAAATAAAGTTACATATTTTCCCATCACAAAACCGTGATCCCAGATTCTGACAACAGAAAAACCCGCCTCTTTCTGCACCATCAGCTGTGAGCCTTTCACTATAACCTCAGGCTAGCCAGGATATCTTTGAGACATTTCCACTTAAACCCCCAGTTGAAGCTTGACATTCACAGGGCGACCTGTAAGGGCCAGTCAGCTGGGAGTGGGCTAGACGTCTCATTGCTTTAATGCCAGGTTTGGAAAATACTTAAATCTATTAAACAATCTTAAATATAAGCATATACGTGTAAGGGATACAAAAAGTTATCCCCTTCATTGTCAATTAATCTATTGATTTTTCTACATTAATCAATTCTGTTTTGTCAATATGTCACAAGCTGACCTATAATGATTTCAATGAGCAGAAAGTGTTTTGCCTGACCTAAATCTAAAATCCAAAGATATTTCATGTAAAGGCTGAAAAGTGTAACATTTGAGAAGTCTGAATGTGTTGCACTTGCAATAAATGATCATCAAAGAGTTGTGTAGCTGCAAATAGTTGCATTAGATCAGAGAACTCATTAATCAAAGAATTATTTTAGTTCTAAATGCTATGTTGTGTTTTTGTCTACAACGGATGTGGGAAAAGATTCACTATCAAAGTTGCTCAATTGAAGCAATATTCCCATCCAGTGCAGGAAAGGTCCACTAGTGAAATATGATACACTGGTCAGCTGTAAGGTCTAGACTGTGACTGAGAAATCCCTAGATATTAGTTTAAGTATCAAAGTTCTATTGTTGACAATGTTATTTTTGAGCTGAGCAATAAATAGGCAATGGATTACAGCAGTATTAATATCCGCATCGCAGACTTTGACCTTTTTGAAATCTCGAGTCTCCCCCTCTGGCAGTGAAAGTTATTACACAACAGTATTTGTGACGAATGGATCAAGTTGTGCTCTCCGCATCTCCTCGCCCCAGGAATGTTCGTCCTCACTGTCAATGTCTTTTTATTTTTTGACTCAAATCATTCTTCTGAAAGCTGAGCTTCGGCTCCAGAAACCTTTCTTGGATGCTTTTGTCTTAGCCTTAGCTGGTGCTCCATCACTATGGTCTCTCATTGTGAGTTTATTCATTCCAGCCCAGCCTGACGTAATTGTGCATCCCAATTACATATACTAATATTTTAATTCATTTAATTCATTCATTACCTCAACTACATTGATCACCATTTGTTATATGGTGAGCCTGGTCAGAGGAGAGCTTATATCATTTAAAAAAATTATTTCTTGCATTTACCATCGCTTTGAAATGACAAACAGAATTGCTGGGCTGTAAGTATCTGCTCAGGAATGAGATCAAAGAATCAAGAGCCATTGGGGAGTCGGAAGTGAATGAGAGTTTAAAGTGATAGTGGCGAAAACAAACACATGACATGGATGCTGAGTGCTTCTTAACAGGCACTCTCCACTTCAAGCACAAGGTTTCTCGGCTCTTGAGATGGATTTCAATGACAAATGCATCAGTTAACTTTAAGTGCAGTATCTCTGAAGGTAAAATGATCTCTGCTATGAGCAATATTGTTTAATTTAAGAGATGCCCTTAGCAATGCATTGCAAAAGTTCACTATTTGGCCTTGAAAGAGAAGTACTATGAATGGCAGAGGGGTCACTAAATGATAAACAGATGTTGTTGTTTTTTATTTATTTTGGCACTTTAATTATGCATACACACAACTCACAACAGGCACACCCACATGACCCTGTTAACAATAATCTGATTCATCTTTAATCTAATAGTGAACGTTATGTGTGAACAGTTGCTATTTTTCACTATTTTATTTGGGAAATTGGCTGCACAAATAATGTGCACATGCATCAAGGCAACAATGTTTATATTTGCAAGGTTCTAGATCTCACATTGTATTATAATGTAATAATAATAATAATAAATTAATAAACATAAATGTTACCATCACTTGATATGAATCATCATTGATGGCACATTCTGTTGCACCCGATGGAGCCACTGGAGCGACTGCAGAGAGGAGTCTCAGCCGAGGACAAACGTTGAGTCTCTGAGTCAAACCATCAGACCTGATCATTTCAAGGCGTAGAGAGTCACGGTCACTCTTTTCACTCTATGCCAAACTTACACTTCGATTTTCTACTTTTTCTACAAATATTGAGTGAACAGTTCACTCAAAATTTAAAAAAATAAAATTTCTCTACGAAGCAGACCTATCTGCAACTCTGGCGAGTGACCTAAAATGCAGCAGCCTACATTTAAACTGTATTTGGCAGGTGGAAGTGCTGATTTAATTTCATTCCCTGACGACAAATGTGACTTGTCCATTCCTTTGCTTTGATAGAGGAAGTGAAACTGCCAGAGAGAAATAGTGAGATAGTCCTGAGGCGGTGATGTAGAACATCACCATCAACCAGACATTCTGCTAAAAAAAAAGAAGAAACGAATGGAGAGGCAAACATGACCATCTCTCTCAGCTTTTCTCCCCTCTCCTCTTTAAATCTGAAAGACTCCGCTCCTCTCTTTCTGTCTCCCTCTCTGTCTCCCTATGTCTCTTTGTCTCTCCCTCTCTCTCTGTCCCCCTGAGCTGTGTTCTGTGTGCCCCATCCCCGCCTCTCTCCATCTCCCTGCCTCTAATGTGCTTTGGCGTGTGTTACCCACGGGTGCTTGCACGCTGCGGCCGGCATCCTAAAGCCGGGTCACGGGGGGCGGCTGAAGCGGCGCGATGCCGTCTGTGACATCATCAGTCACTGCTATTACTCACGTCTCACCACCCCTCGCTGTCTGAAACTGCCAGGGCTTTAGGTGCTTGATAGCGGACACACGCAGAGTTACACACATGGTGTCAGAGAGTGATAGAAAAAGCCTTTGCAGAGCTTCATCTGAAATAGCTCAGATTTACACGCAGAGTTGAGAGTTAAATCATTTTAGTGTAGCATTCATTTCCTTTCAAGCCATAACTTTGTATTAATTTCTGAAATGATGATTATATTTTAGGAAACTAAACTCTTTGCCTTAAACGAACCACAAGATGAACATTAACGTACAGCTAATAACATGACAGAATAGCTACTAGGGTACGGTGTCAACCAAAGACAAGTGTGTTATACCTTTAAAAATATACGCATATTATGCCTGCAATTTATGATCATTTTCATTCATTTGTGTCAATTTGTCAATTTATTTTTCAATTAGACAGATTAGCCAGATTAGCCAATAAAAGGTTTAGAATTAATGTAATTTTCCAAAATCCCAAGTTGACATCTTTAGACTAAGAAATGAGTGAATGTGTGAATTTTTGCTTAAAAGATTAATCATTTTAGTATCTTTTGTGGAATTCAAATTCCATTAGTTTTGACCTAAATTGCCTATAAAATGAGGAGAACAGAACAGTAGAATAGTTCAGATCGGAAAAGCATACAATAGAAAAAACTTGTTGTCACAGCAAGTGGAAAAGAAAATGGTAAAACATTTCCACCTGGACTTCCACAAGTAATTCATACGTGTGAGTATGTGGATTACAGACGAACAAGGCAACCTCCACATGTGGCTGCCCATATCCCTCTGGATGGAATGTAATGCTGTGCACAGTTGCCATTTGTGTAGAAGGGAGAACGTGCTTCCGTTCAGTGAGCATGTGTGCAAGGTTCAGACCGTGTCAAATCACCACATCTGCCAGCAGCGGAAACTCTCCTGTACTTGGGGGTCTGTCTGTCACCCCCCGCTGTCAGCCAATGAAAAGGTGAGAGTCCGCAAACTCCTTCACTCAGGAATACGGGTAGCTGGTATGAAAGCCCTCGGCCTGCATGTGGGAACGCAGCCTATAAATCATACATGAGCAGCACCACCAGGCACCATCTGCACAGCACTGCATTAATAACAAGAATACCAACGTCAAATACACAGGCATATAAACAATGTATAGGTCCACTTATTTCTTTCTTGCTCCCCTGTACTTCCTCAACGTCCTCTCAAAAGGAACTGCAGGACTGAACTCAACATACCACAGGAAAAGACGACATAGGAAATTGAAGGGGTCGGAGGCTGGATGAACCACAACGTCAGAATAACGGCGTTTGGACCATAAAGACCTGAAGGCATTAATATTTCAAGATGAAAAACAAACAAAGTGCAAGGAGACATATAAAGGACAGTGGGAAAAAACATGCGGCAAAGTATGACGCCACGACTGAAGGACAGATTAACCAAAAGAGTCCCAAGAGAGAGACAGGAGACAAACAAAGAGCAGACAGGAGGAACAAAAGATGAGAGCATGTAAAGGAAGGGAGGGGACGGGGAGGAAGAAGGACAGATTACGAGACAGACAGACACAAACTACGAGAGAGAAAGCAGGGCAGGACCGTTAGATGTAGGAAGGCAATGCGCACGTTAAAATAGGTGCGGTGACCTAGTCGCGCAAGACTGAGGAATTCTCCCCGTCGCCCCGAACACATTCCTCCGGTCCCCAGACGTTAACCCACGCCACGCCACCGTACTTTACTGCAGTGGCGTGCCGTGTTTTCTTCTGTCCCCGGCTCACGAAGCAGCATTAACGCTCCCAAATTTGGAATGCGTGCTGCGGATGGATCCGGGAATTAAATTGGTAACCTGCTGGTTATTACTAAGAGCTAATTCAGATTGAGGAAGCAAACTGCATAAATACAAAATATCAGGTAAAGCGGCCAGCTGGTCCATCTTTGGTCTGTGTGTGCATGGGGCCCGGCGAAAACACATTGTGGAAATATCAGGGCAAGAAGGGCTCCATTGTGTCGCAGAGGCAGAATGTAGCCCTCATTCTCCTGCTGCTGGACCGGGGGCATTGGGGGGACATCAGCACAAAGACAAAAATGTAATGTGAGGCATCTCCAAAGCCAGCTCCTAGGTTAGACCACAGACCGCTCTTTATACCCAAACTCTCTCCCTTTTCAGCAACATCTGATAATCGGGACGTGACCAGCAGATGACCCTTCTACTTGTTGCTTACTAAGATAGGTCACAGCCGACAGTGCTATAGCAAACTGACACCAAACTGACATCAATAGCCACGACAGCAGAAGAAAAGGTTGTTTGCGAGCGGCTTTTCACGTAGGCCCACAGTTAGCACATATCTGGGAGCTTAATCACGACAGAATGACTCAGGAAAGAGAAATTCAATTATACTGATGGTGCATCGACGTTTCGATCGGGGCCACAGACTAAAATGGCTGACCCAGTGCTCCTGACTTGCTGAGTGCCATTACGCTCTGGTCAGTAAAGCACTTATTTTGACTCTATCTTTACATAAAAACAGCACAAGATGTGGTGCTTACTCTGGTCCCCTGTTGAATTAAATAAAGGTAAAGTAAACCTTTCCTTACCTGATAAAAACCACGTCTTCTCTCAGAACCTCAACCTGAAAAACAGACATACAAATACATTATCCGCATTTGAATTATTCAGTAAAACAGGATTTATTTGACAGGATTCAAGCAACTGACTGTAATAGCAGCTGAGAAGACACAAATTCAGCAGCACCAGTGTGAAGCTGCTACACACAATGACAGCTTGCATGGGAATTCCTGAGGTCTGTTCGATCCGTTAATGTATGCTGCGGTTGAATGTCATCAATTATGAATGAGAAACATTTGAGATTCACAGAGAGCTGGTGGAGACTTGCGGGTTATGCCTGTTAGACTGTAGAACCGTGAATTTGTGTAACAGGATACGTGCGTTATATTCGGCAATCGGATACGCTACTTATGGCAGGCTATCTTTAAAAGTAGAGTATTTCTAAAGTGAAACAATAATCAAATTAGAGGAAGATTTCAGTTTTTGGTTAAATCAAGGAAACCGATCAGAATTTAGTTAAGTCAAATCCCACAGAAATGTATATAACGTTTGTAAATAAGGCAATCTGCAGCAACGCGATCCTGCTGTAGGTGGGGTGAGTCTATTCCCTCAACCTTTAGGTGTCAGGCACTCAAGTCCTTATGTGTGAATACTGCGGTATCTCAGCAGCCTGGGCCTCTTCCCCTTTAAGGCAAAGAGTGTGTTGACCCTGACAGCGAGTTCATACCATAAGCAGACCCATATAGCTTCTCCGCCGGAGCCTCTGATCACAACCCTGCTGAGCTGCGGCGTCGGTTATGTAACATTACATAATACCAGGTCTGTCTGAGTAATATTTCATAACCTCCGCGCCTTACTACACTGCCATTAACAATGAACTCCCTCAGGGGGGGAAATCATAGGTGCTAGGAAGTCTGAACTACGTAAAAGTCAAAGTTAAAAACAAATCCGATCATGTCGACGGCTCCGGGGGGATTTATCTCTTTTATCCTTCTACTGTTATATTTTTGCAGAACTTTGGTCCACCCCCTCACCCCCTAAATGTTGACATCAAAGATCGTTCCGTTCATTTATTTGAGAGCTATAGTGGAGGTCGAGGAAAGGTCGAGGCCGGACGCCACTAAACAAAAGCGTCCCCCACTTTGGTGCAGTGATTCTGTCTGCCCGTAAAGCCCGTGTGATTGTGTACTAATCAAATAATTGCAAATGAACTCATTTAGGGCACACATTTAGACACCAAATATTATTAGACAACTAGGCCAGTAACTGTTATATAACGGCTTTGGCTCTACAATTAACAACTTTTTCTTTTTTTACGCAGAATATGTATTTTTAGTTTTAAACAAAACTTTCCCGATAACCATGTCATCACATAATTTTTCATTAACCTTGCTTTATTCACAAACAAATGATAAACAAAAGATGTTACACCAGACAAAAAAAATAAATAAAAAAATGTTTCATCAGTGTTTAAAGTAACACACACTAACAAATGTAATTAAATGAAAATGTTGCCGGCAGATTCCACTCGGAACAACGGCCACACGGCCTTCTGTTTCAGATAATAACTATGACAAGTAATATAGAAAATGTGGGCAAAGATAACAGAAGGTTAGGGAAATACAAAAAAAACAGCAGGCATGACAGGAAAAAAGGGAAAGAAAAAAGATGCTGGGAGACATCTGAGGCCGATACACCGGGAGAAAAGGGAACATCGGATGGAGGTTAAAGCAGATGGACGATAGCAGACCGAAAACCTAATTAGTAATTAGTAATTTGCACCACAGGCTCCGTCTTTACCTGTAACTTCCCAACATCAAACAAAATGAATTTCGCCCAAATGCGCAGGGTATGGAAATGAAAAAACTTGTTGAAAAGAACTCTGCTGTGTTAGTTTGTTTGTCGAACAAAATCCACCCATTATCTTCTCCCGTTAGTACTGGAGCGCGTCTTGGACTGTTTTGTCTTTACGAGACAGATAGGTTTGGGATACCCGGATGAACGGTTGGAAGATGGCACAGAAAAAGGGGGGAGAAGCATGGGAGGAGTGAGACACGCAATGAGAGAAGAAGAAGAAGAAATCCTGCAGCACTCAATGTGTTTTTGCCTTGCTGTTTCGCCCCATTCTAACAAATCCCCTCTAGTTTTTGTGCCCTTTATATCAAGCAACATCGCACGAGCGACAGACGCTGCAGTCACACACCAACACACTAACTCAAAGACACAGACAGATACACATGACACACGTACAGATAGATACACACAGAAGGGCACACACCCTGCCTCCTTCATGTGCTAGCCTCCCGTGCACGGGCCCCATAAAACTAGGTGCACTCAGTGATCCCTTTCCAAAGCCCTCATCTAAATGTGAGCAGAGGTAATCCTTCAAGGAGAGGCAAAGAGAACAGTGATAACACAAGATAAAGCCTGGCGGAAGGAGGAAAAAGGGAAAGACCGAGAAAGAGGTCACGCGATGAGAGATGGGAAAGATTAACAGGGTGAGGGGATTAGCAATGGAGGGGAAAAAAGTAAAATAAAGTCTAGTAAAGGCGAGGGAGAAGAGAACGGTTCACAGGAAAATTACAAAAGGCACAAATGATGCATGTATGGGAAAGAAAAAGGACATGTACATGCAGTATACTCACAGAGGAATGAGAGGGTGATCGGAGAAGTGATGAAAAATCATGTCATGGGGGCAGAAAAAAAAAGAAGTCCAGCTTCTTCTCATTGTGGAGTTTTGTTTTTTCTCATTTTTCCCCCGCGTTTTTGACAATTCCTATCCAGCCGTGCCTCCTTCCAAAGTTGATCCCCTACTGGTCCCCCTTCTCTGCTCTTCCCCCCCCTCCTTTTTCTTGCCAGTACCGGTACTCTTTCTCCTACCTCTCTGTCTCTGTCTCTCTCTCTCTCTCTCTCTCTCTCTCTCTCTCTCTCGTAGACCACGCTCTCCATTTTCTCATTCTTTGCCTGTGTCCCCTTTATCTGTCCATTCACTCTTTTCCTTTTCTCCAACACTCATTTCCTGCTTCATAAATGCTTCTCAACAGAGGTCAAGCTCTGACAGAAAAGAAAAAAAAATTACTGCAAAAGAATAGGAAAAAAATGCTGACAGGAAAGGACAAGCAGTTTGTCATTAGGCAGAGACAATCCGTGGCCTGCGTTTTCTCAGGGGCGCCGTGCGCGGGAGGAGTGACGGTCCCTGCCAACACGAGGACGTAACCCAAGCAAAACTGGTAAGTAAAAGAAAAAAAGGGAGTAAAACCGAGCTTGTTGCGGTCTCCACTGGAAGTGGGTAGTAAGCGCGCGTGAGGGGAAGGAGTGGGAAGGACTCCGGGGTGTGTGTGTGTGTGTGTGTGTGTGTGTGTGTGTGTGTGTGTGTGTGTGTGTGTGTGTGTGGGTGAAGAGGTGGGAGGAGAGAGAAAGTGAGAAGACAGAGAGAGACTGAGAGAGAGAGAGAGGAAAAAGAGAGATAGAGTGAGAGCGAGACCAGGGGGCTCATGGAGAAATATCTAAGAGAGGGAGGGATGGAGGAGGAGTGTGTCGATGGGGAGAGGAAAGAGGAGGGCGGACGAATAGGAATACATTTTTTCTGTTTTTTTTCTTCATGCTCACGCTATTCAAATTTTCAGCTCTCATTTTTTCACCCCTTTGTTCCAACGCTAATACCTTCCCTCTCTGAGAGGGAAATAACAAGGAAGGAGGAAGAAGAGAAAGAGCTACTGTGTGCTTTGTTTCCTGCCCCTACCGATGCCTTTCCTAGTTTCCTTTCTGCTTCGACTACCCCCTATTCAGCCTATTTTCTGCTTGTGCACTTGAACTCTAAATTTATTTTCTCTCTCTCTCTCAGGAAGGAGAGAGCGAGGGGGACAAAAAAGGGAGAGAGATGTTGAGAGGGGGAGGGGAAGAAGCTTAGACAGGCTGATATAGAGAGCATAGGGCTGCTCTGTGTGTGTGTGTGTGTGTGTGTGTGTGTGTGTGTGTGTGTGTGTGTGTGTGTGTGTGTGTGTGTGTGTATACACACTCACACACACACACACACACTCGCTTTAGATGCAGTGTTTCACACGCTGGTGGTAATCCGCACATCATGTTAGCCTACATAGCAGAAAATAAATACATGACTTTTTGGGGTCAAGGAAAGCAATAATTAAAACGATGAGATTTTCTGTATTTTCGGCGGTTCATAGTGTCAGACTACACTTCCAACAAAACACTGGAAAAAAAGCAATGATAGGAATACACACAAATAATGCGTAAAGTATTGCAATCAATCAATCCAACTATTGTTTTCTTGATGAATCATTAGTCAAAATATTGAACCAAATAAGGAGCAGCTTTATTCAAGCTACCAGATCCCATACGCAATGCTATCAACCTGCTAATATTTTTGAATTGACAACATTAAATAATAATATCCAGTGTTTGCCATTATTTCTACATTTTACACAATAAATCACATTATGTAAACCTGAGACGTTTTAAAAATTACAGCTAATAAAATCTCAATGTACAGTTATGCTGAAGGTCGCCTGAATATACTGTTGCAGGTCACGAATGAGGCAATGAGGTCACTTAAACCTCTCACTAACATGATGTCCTGAGATGATGTCCTAAGAACGAAGGACAAAGCAGGCAGGTCATAAGAGGTAAAGAGAGAAACCACATTTTTTGCCAGGAATGAGGTCCTTTTAGTAATAGAATATTTACTTCCGTAACGCCTTTTCTTCCAAGGGGAGCTGGAAAGCAGAGGCCTGAACTACTGTCTGAATCTAAAACGATAGCATGCAACTAGCAGTAAATACTGAATCAATGATGAAGGAAAGCATTTACATCTAAAGAAAAACGTTACCTCATCCTATAAAATGTGTAATAATTCACACTCACCTCTAAATTTCTTTCAAGTCACGAGCACACATTACACATGCACTGCAATGTACTTCAGTCTGAGCAGCAAATTTGCCGACCGTAATGCTATTAAGGGGGAAAAAATTAACTAAAAGGTTACCAACCATCCAGTGGGGCTCTTCCTCACTAAGTTGCTGTCTCCTCGCCTGCTGACTGCAGCACAATTGTTGGAAACATTTGACGTCTGGTGAAATAGAGGAAAGGGCCTGAGATGTGAAATGTGTGTCACCACACCGCCCTCTGCTGGGATTCAATGGGGGATCCATGAACATGGCACACACACATACGGTGTCATTACATTATAACATAACCGCTTGCTGTTTGACTCACTTTGGTTTCGCGGATGAGTTAAAGAGGGATTTTTAGCAGAGTTTTCACGCCTCCCTCCCTCACTCCTCTTCAAGTGCATCGCTAGCTCGGCTAAACTGGGACTAACTCCATTCAAAGCTCGACTGCCTGACTAATAATAACCTCACATTAAATGTAGGAATGTGAATTAACGTTACTGGATATTGTGTGTGGACACTGTTAACGCCAGTTTGTGAGCTAATTGCTACCTTAGCACGCTAGCAGCTGATGTTAGGGCACTGAGGTTTAGCTGCTATGAAACAACGTTTTTATTTTTACTATTATTTTTATGCATTTATAGCTCACCCTTTTCTTCAATTTGCAATTATGCCCAGTGTCACTGCGAAAGAGGTCCACCAGCAGGAGTTTGTGAGTCTGTAAACTTTCCTTTAAAGAATAACTTTAACAGGTCAAAACCAGCGTGACTGGCTGATCCACCTGTCAATCACTGATGGCTCAACGTTTTACCTACGAGAAACCTTCAAAAAAGGTTTTAACATATGTTTTAGATTTTGTTATTTATCGATTTGATTCATTGGGGTCCATTTTTCAAAAAAGTGACGCACGAACTGCACTGTGGAGCCAAATGCAAATGTTGTCCTGGACAAACACCTAAAGAAATCTGAACATATAAGAGATTGGGGAATTGAGTATCACAACAGTTATAACATGGATGCATTGGGAGCAACTATATTGTACGCATGAATTAACTATTTACACCAATGTAAATGGTAGATATAAAGTGGAGTGAACTCACAAATGAATTGAAGAGAAAGGGAAGCCAGTGTCTAAGGCATCTCTTAATCCATGTCATCAAGCTCTTGAACTCTTGAACTCTTGAGCACTTGAACTCCAATCAAACGATCAAGTTAGGAAGCGCTGATCAACCATGAATCACAAATCTGTTACAGGATTGTCTATTTTTTCCCTCATATGTTCTGGCTCTGATGGGTTGTTTTTATTCAGGCACGGTGTAGGAGAGAGAACCAATTTCTTTTTCACAGGTTTTCTGTCACATGTATTGATGTCAGGATTCAGTGACAGATAACAAACTATTTTAAACTGAATGAAGAGATACCTATTAAAGCAGCCAGCGACTTATTCTTGCACCTTGGATACTCCTGACACTGTTATAGAGGTTGGGATCTACTTACCAAGGTAGGATGTCATCATGTAACCTACTGACAAGGTCGAGAGAAGAACTTGCTAAAAGTAAGTAGACTACTGTCTACAAACTTTGTGTTTTAAAAATTCACAGATCATTTTTATAATCCTTTGTAGTAATACTGTAGCATTACAAATTTGAATAATTGAATGTTATTAATCAAATGCAAAATTACAATTGATGTCTTACACACTAGCATTAAACAAGAGTAAGCCATAAGCCTGAAGTTATGCAAATATTAAAACTTTTACAATTAGGTGGGAACAAAGAAAGTCACATATTTTCAAATGTTTTTTGAATAAACAAAGGGGTTATTGTGTCAAATAACATTTAAATAAATACTTATTGGACATTAGTTAATGGAAAACTAGCATGCCTTCACAAACTTCGGTGCTTAATGAACATTTTCATGAACAATATTTGTTTGTGTTGACAATCAGATTTAAACGAGACATTTAGGACCAACAGTAACGCTAATTGCGAGAAACAGCATGAAGCTACGAAGCCCTTCTGGCACTCTCCTACAACAGAAGAGTGTGTGTGTGTGTGTTCAATTAATCAAATCTGCACCATATGTGGTTTTGAGAAAACTGTTAAGTCATTTGACTGACAACTGGTAATTGATTTTTTGGGTCTTACATATTGAATGAAGCCTGCCGGGCACAAGGAGCTTTTCTCCCTGCGTGAACAACCAATTCTACAGCAAAGCAGGTTGGTCATTGTTTTCTGCATTTTCTGTTTTATATTATTATCCCTAATAAAGGATATGCCATGCACTATACCAATGATTGTCAACCCTTTATGTGTCAGATACCTCATATTAGTCTCTCCTATATATATATATATATATATATATATATATATATATATATATATATATATATATATATACATATATATATATATATATATCTCCTATTTCTTTCTAAAGCATGGTTCCAAGATACTCCATCTGATATTATTTGTTTTACACTTGATTTTACAGTAAATTGAAGCGTTCTATATTATGAGAAATACAATAATACTAAAGCGGTGAAATACTTAAGTAAATACTTTGATCCAGATTTTCCATGACCCAATATGTAGCCTATTCAACTTAAGGAGGCTACTGGTCCTCATCTGCAGTACACACTGTTTATGCAGGAGGCAATATGAACCGCAGCATTTAAAACCAAACAAAATGTAGACAAGTTACTAAGCCATGTTGACGTATGCATGAAACAACGTTTGCTGCAAGGGATGAAGAAGAAAAAAAAGGTAGAAGAAAATGGAGACCTTTTGCTGCCTCTGTTCCTGTTGCAAATATGGATACATGCATCCCTGTTTGATATGTTTGCTAAGCTACGCCCTCTGCTGCCTCTTCCTTTGTACGTTTTTAGTTGCCGGAGCAAGCAAGAAACAGCAATGTTTACAAAGTGCCATCTGAGGAATTCAGGCAAGGAATCCCTTATTGCTTATTTACTCAAGTTTGCTTGTCTCCCGTATCGGTTGCCTGCGGTTACCAGGTACGAGATGTATGTCATAGTAATGCATGTGTCTATAGTAGAACAAGTGTGAATTCCATAGCTCGTTTTAAACAAAAACATTTTTGTTGATCTTTGGGTCATTTATTTATTGGGAAGTTAGACAGCGGTGGCCTTGTGTCAGTCCAAAACGGACACAGAACCAGTGAAAAATACAACAATTTAAAGCAAGTGCTTGTTGATGTGAACAGTGAAACTTAATGAAAAAAGACAAAAAAAATTCAGTGGATAGATCAAATATTTGTATTCAATTGTCCAATTCAGCAGAATGTTATGCAGGTTATTCCTGGGGTGTTTATTTATGAATGAGTAATACAACAGGCGCTTTTAAATAAACTAATAACATAATAATGATCATGGTGTTGTAATGTCAGCCTGTAAGCATCAATGTATGAGTGTAGGTGTTTAGTTGTTGCGCATGGTGGTGCTGATCCAGCTGTTGTAGCGGCACACACGGGCGTAGACGCTGGGGTGTCCCTGCATGGCGCAGTCGTAACCCCAGGATACAACTCCCTGCAGCTGACCATTACACACCAGAGGACCACCAGAGTCTCCCTGCAACACAAAAAGAATAAATGTCAGGTTAGAGTAAAGCCATGGTATGTTACGACGTCGTGGTGAACAACTCCGCTAACAGTCAGTTTGTATTAAATTGATATATATTTCCTTGAATCCTTAAGAAAACTATTTTGGACCCACTTGGCAGCTGCTGGCACCTCCAGCCATGAATCCTGAGCAAACCATGTTCTCGGTGAAGAGGGTGGAATAGGCGTTTTTGCAGATCCGGTCATCGATGATGGGCTGCCTCAGACACTGCAGCCTGTCAGGGAAGTTGTCTGTGGAGTGGGAAGACCAGCCTCTGTCACAGTACCTACTGATATGTAAATAGTCCATGAATTACACGGACGTGATGTGGTGCACACACTACAACTCACTTCCGTTGGCGGAGGTGTTGCCCCACCCGGACACCAGGCAGTTCTCGTCGGCCTCGGGGCAACGCGAGGGCAGAGACACGGTCTGGACGTTGCTGTTGAGGGTGGCAGGGCGGCTCAGTTTGATCAGCATGATGTCGTTGTCCAGATTGTAGCTATTGTACTGCGGGTGCTTGATCATCTTGGCGCCATCAATCAGCTGCTCCGTGCCCTCATTCACAGCAATGTTGTGTTCGCCGAGGCGAACCTGGATGCGACTGGAGGAGGTGGGAAAGTTTTAGGCGTTTTGTCAAAGACGATTTCTACGAGTGCTTTAGTAATCATCGCTAGGTCACGAAGCTAAGGACCTGAACCATTGGGGCCGTTTCAAAGCACGGATGTGGTGAAAGACACGCTTAGCCGCTACATGTTTGGGTGCAGATTTGCTCACACAATGGCTCTGGACCCTTCAACAGAGCAGTGCAGGACGACCCATGTCACCCCCATCTTTACGGTTTCCAATTTGCTTACAAAAACCACTTCAGAGGGAAACCCCTACTTTCAACCTTGTGTGTTCAGTTTGGTCCATGGCCGTGCACCTACAGAGTGCAGAAAACCAATGAAACCACAGTACTCACTCACAACCACTGTCGATCATGTGTTTGATGAAAGGACGTTTCGGGACTTCTCTAGTCCATAAGTTGACTTACGACTTGTAGCAGTGGGCAGCTGACACCACCCACTGGCTGGAGATGAGGGACCCGCCGCAGAAGTGATACCCGGCGTTCAGAGACACCTGATATGGAACGGAGTGTCTGGGACACTCGTAACCTCCGACGATCTTTTCATCCTCAGCAACTGAAACCGCATGTGAGGATTATGACATGATGAACAAGCTAGAAATACTTTACCATTGCCATGCATAGAAAACACAACACATACAACTGGTGAAAAAAATTCCTGCAAACACGTGGATAGGAAGTTGCTCAAAATATAAATTATTTTTGTCTTACACGCTGCTCCAAGTAACGCCAGGAATATCAGGGCCTTCATGGTGACTTATCTGACTAATAGAAAGTTCAAGTATTTATATATACACACCTGTCCGGCCCCTTTTTGTTTACGCGTTTCGCAAGGTCTGGAAAAAAAACGATGTTCTGGGAAAGCGCCATATGACTGAAGGCAACGAGTCCTTGAATTATGAGAAGTCTGATAAGGATTTGGTAAAACCTCAGCAGTTTAAAAACAGGACCACAAAAACCATTTTGTTTTTCACGTTTCCTGAACAGACATCACACGGTCATTGTGGCAGTGAAAGACAATTTGTATACACACCCAAATGTGATCTTTTAATATGGTTTACTTAACATTGGAAGAAATTATGCACATTTGAAACATTTAAGATTTTTATTGAACATAAATAAAAAAAGGAATGTAGGTAAAAAAAAAAAATATTTAACAGTTTTAGAAATTCTTTATACAACTATGTACAGGCAAAGATTCATAGTGAGCCAAATAGTAACAAAGCTTTGCGTGTCAATCATTAACCCGGGAAAAAAAAAAAACCTCCACAGCATCCAGTTTTAAACCTACACTTGTGTCCAACCTACATCTATCAGCTCAGTGCGACTGCACACAGGGGAAACTGGCTCAGGAAATAGTGTCCGCCCATTCCTTCAGAATAATCACAGGCATAATAGCAAGTCCTTGTTAAATTCATTTTGCTCATACATCTTAACAAGAGTTGGTCAAAAAGATTGAACCGGGAGAAAATGAGATGTTTTTCACCACCAATATTCTTGCTATATAACAAATTCCTCTGAGGTAGCACACCTGTGAGAGACAAACAGGAGGAAGAGGGTGTAAAGCAGCTTCAACAAAAATTAAAAGGAAAAAAATGAAGTTAGATTAACTCAATACTCAGCAATAGTTTCCAGGAGTTAGCCTTTACTTAAGCAAAAAGTTAAAAGCTCAAACACACATTTATTTCCATCAGCTTGTTGGATATACATTTATTATTCAAATATACAACGATTTATGAGGCGCTGTGCAGAGCAAGATATCTCTTGAGTTTAAACTCTGCACAGTGGAAACTCCCTCAGAGACCATAAAATTCACAAATAGTACAAGGAACAGGTGGAGAACAGACTAGTGGCAGGATAAAAGCATCTAGATGACATCTCTCTGTTGTCGCAAGTAAAAACTTTTCAAATAACTGAATGAGGGACGGGAAAGGGGGGGGAGGGGCAAGGATTGTTCCCCGCATCTAAAACATTGGAGTCCCCTCAAAGAGATCCATGGTATCAAGACTGGTTAAAACGTAGCAAAACGACAACGTACCCAAGGTGCCTGAAATATGTGCTGCCTGCTGCAACACCAATGCAGCCAGAGAAGGTTGTGTCAAAGCACGGGGCTGAATAAATTCCCCTGATGCTGCTCTTTGACCATATATATATATATATATATTTAAATATACAAAAACACTTGTCAGAATTACATTAGATGCCCATTTATGGAGTAATCGCTGCAATCAGATTGTTTCATATTGCACCGTTTATAGCTGGCGATAACTGCCTCCTTGCTGGTTTGGTTCCAGCAGGAGCTGCTGATAAATTCCACAATGTAAAAACTAATGTGTTGTACAAGATGGCAAAACAGTACAAAAATCCCAAGAGAGTGCAGTTTTCATAATTGCACCTCTTACTTCAACAGCTCAACCATCCCGCGGACTGAAATCACATAAATAGTATTCATCGCAAGATTCGACATATGGCTCGAGTGGTTTGTGTCGCGTGTCACAGCTGGTCGGAGGACAAAAATGAGCGAACGCACGCCGTCCTCCATCACTCTTTAATCAAGCTTCCAACATGGCAAAGATTTCAGTAGATGCAGGCCACCCATATGGCCATGTGATAAAAGTCGCCTTGATAATCTCATCAAAAGTTGATTCAAGTGCATTAACCACAATGGCTGCTGGTCTGCGTGCGAGTGTGGTACTAGTTGAGGAAGCGGCGGCAGCGCCTCGTCGAGCAGTTGCAGTGGAGCTTGCTGTTCTCGTCCTCGATGGGGAATTTGTAGTCATAGGTCAGCTCTTCGCCCCGGTAGATCTTCCTCAGGGCGAAGATGACGATGTGCTTGCGTCCGTCCACGTTGATGACGCGGGAGTAGCAGTTGGGCTCGCACGAGTGGTTGATGAAACGAGCCGCGTTGCCTTGCATCGTTGCGTCCACCACGTCAAAGTCGTCGATGCGGAACATGTAACATCCGATGCCCTGGCGGAGTGATTTAACCACACAGTCATTCATTATTTCCACACTTCAAGTACATTTAGCTTTTTGAAATTTCACTCCTGGAGATGTGCAAATTAGATCCAGTTTTTGATACAATTGATGGTCCGGATTTTTCATGCAATAGCCAATTGTATTTCTATTCTGTAATTAACCCACTTATTACCCTCACAATGCCTGCAATCGTGGAAGAGATTCAAATAAATCATTAGTGCTGCTGCGTCACACTAAAAACTGCAACTAATGTAGATTAGTTCAATAATATACAGCTAATCAGCAAATATATCTGTCATTATGATGAGGACTTAAGTACAATACTTATTTTACTCTTTCCTTACCTTGCTGTCATAATATTTTTCCCGCTTATCAGTCAGAACAGAGCGAATGACGTTGCCGGCGTACTCAATCACCATCTCGCCTGCCTCAATGTTCCTTTTGCAGAAAAGGCCACGACCATGAATTTCAGATCTAAGAGAGGATTATAGTTAAATACAGACAGTTAAAAAACATTTCATAACAAATCATTTTGAATGTAATAACAAAATCTCATGCTTCTCTTGTTGATTACCTATAAACTCCTACTGCTTCTTTGGAGATTTTTTCCAGGTGTCTAAATCTCATTGCCATGGGAAGCTCACTGCTGGTAGCTCGCCTGTCAGAGTGAGATAAAAAAAAAGGGTGGTGTCAAAAATGGACATGGCATCTGCTCAATTACCACATTACGGGTGTAGTGCAGGAGTGCCAACACTTTTTTAGCAATCAACCTACTCGGCACCCCTGGTGAAGTGGGTTTAGGATTTAAAGTTAGGATCAAGGTGCCTGAATGGTAATCCTCTCACCTGGAAGATTTAAGTGGGAATTCATCCTCCTCCTCATCGAATGGGCCCACTATATCGGGGAGCACTCTGTGCTGTGATGCCAGGAAGTTGAACATATCAAACGTTGCTTTCCTGTTCACAAAAAGAAAAGAAAACCAATTTTAGATGCATTTTAAGTCACAGGCAACATTTAACAGATGAACAATAATGAAACCAGTTCTGACACAAAGTAACCATGTGTGTACCGTGCATAGACTTCAGTCCGAGCACAGCCACTCGGATTGAGGGGAAGCTCTTCCTTGATGTCGTCACAGCGGTGGAAGCGGAAGCGGTGCCGCTTGCAGTGCGCTGCACCCTGCAGTTGCTCCAGCAGGAAGATGACGGCATCGTGGACGACGCCGAGCACCCGCGGCCCACTCATCCCGCCCAGAGGCAGCTGCTTCAGGTGGAATCCGGCTCGAGCCTCGAGGACGCCGTCGATCACTGCGCGCCAGGCGACTGAGGGAAGAGCGAAGGAGGGTGTGAGAGCAAAAAAGGGGAAGACATGCTGACCATTGCCTCCTCGCTCCTCTAAAAACATTATGTAGCTCAAACCCATCACGTGCAGAAGACTATTCCACCCCATTGTTTATATAGACAGAGCACAGGACAGGAACAACTCACCCTCAATGCTGTTGGCTTTAACGCAGAAGCCATCATCACTGGTGATTTCAAAACGCAGGTGGGGCTGGTTCATGTATGTCCTCTTTCTGTGTTTGGGTGCACGTGTATCTTCATCGGAGCTAAAACCTGTTAAAAATGTGAAACACTGAAGTAAAAAATGTTTTCAGAAATGACAAAGCTCGATTATTTCCACATCGAGTCACATAACATTTGTGATTGGAACTCTTTTCTCAGTCAATGTTGTGATGGCAAATGGACAACCAAACAAATAAATTAGTTGCAAACCTGAATACGGTCCCCATTCGGAGAGGTCTCCATGGCGAGCACTGACCCACATGTGTGTTTTACCTTGAATCGGACTGTTTATTTGTGGGCGCGGGCTATCAACAGTAAGATGCCTGAGAATAAAGAGCAAACTTAATTACAAAAATTAAGGTCAGTACGAAAAAAATCACACACACTCACAATTCAATAATGTATGATATTGTTTATAGAAGAGTGAGGAGACTCTTCCCGAGGGAACCTCAAACTTGCACTAACCTGGGCAGTGTAGTCAGTGGTAGTGGTGGAGCAGTAATTCTCAACTGCTCAGGCTCACGCAACATTTTCTCCTTCTCCACATCGAGGATATCAGACATCGTTGGAGCTTTCATTCTCACACCACTCGGCCTGTTGGAATTAAACAAGGAATGCTTAGGAGGACAAAAACGTTGATTGCTAAGACTTTCACAAAAAAAGAAAGGCTGTTGGTAACTTCATTGTGGTTGTCAAAGTGTACGCGCTTATTACAATGCATCTATTAGCGGGTCTTGCTAAGTGGACATCCCAAGAATCCTGATCAAGGGCATAAAAATGGACATTTTTAAAAGGTTACAAATAAGGCAAACAGCTTTAAAGAGTTCTTTAAAAAAAACATCAAGATAGTTTAATTATTCACAATTATTTCAAATCCAACCCAATTATGAAAATAGCCAAATGCGACAGCCTCAATAGTTTATCCAAAGTGGTAACAGAAATGTTCTATGCAGCAAAAAAAGTTACTTTTTGGATAACGATGTTTTTTAAGAAGAATCAAATTGTTGAATACCTGACTTCAAGTTCATCCAGCTCACTTGATGGATCCCTCAAGAAGTCCATCTTGGATTTCTTCTTGGAGGGCCGCTCAGACACCGATGACACTCTCTTGATTCTCAGCTGTTGGCGTGACGAAGTGGGTGCTGGTTGCGGGCGGGATTTGGGTTCATTGAGGACACCACTAGGGGACTCTAAGGGTTCAGCTGGCAACTGTTTGGATACATCAGATTCCTTAAACTGGGATGGCCTTCTGATTCCAGCCTTTGTTCGTATGGTTTTACTGAGGATGATGGGACTGGTCTTTGGCTCTTCACGGTGAGTAGCCATGGCTCTGTCAATAATAGCCTGGGCCGTGCTTTCTTTAATGCTGGAGAAAGTTGCTTCAGGAACACACTGCACGCTGACAGGAGCTGTGGGAGCCGGGGCCGTCGCGCTTTCCACAGGCACAACTCTAAAAAAGACTTTCCCGTCGGATGTCGACGTGTTACCTGCAGACGGGACGTTTGTGGCCGAGAGGCTTGCGTGAGGCTTTATTATAACACGAGGGACGGAGCGCTGCAGGGCATTGCCACTGTGGAGAATCTTGGCAATCTGGCTTATTTTGTTGTAGGCGAGCGAGTTTGCACTGAGGGACTGATAAGTGTTTGACCTTGGGTCCTTGATAAGAATCTGACCCTGTCTGTTGACTAGAAGGACCTGAGGCCCAGGAGCCAGGGGCGCGCTAGCGGCCGCAGCTTGATTCTGAATCACGACTTGCTGCTGACCTCCCATCCTCGAGTTGTCCAGTCGGATGGCGATGGTTCTTCCCTGCAAGGCACCAGGCTGGTTAGGGAGATTCAGGCCGTTGATCACAATGGGGGAGGTCACGGTGCGTGGAGCTGCACAAACTGTGGCAGCCGATGCATTGTGTACAGTCTGAACAGGTCGAGGGGGCAACATGAGTTTGCGCTGCTGTGGCAGACACGGCTTTGGCGACAAGCGTTTGAGATTTGAAACCGGACGTTTTGTATTCACAACGATGGCTTTCATCCGAGGTGGCGGCAATTTTTTGGTTTTAGGCTCTGGAAGCGGAGTACTCTCTGGAGAGTAGTCAGGGTCGTTCAAATCATCTTTAAATGCTTCAACGGAGTCGGTCGATGAGCTTGTGTCATCGTTGAGGCCAACTTTGATAATATTTGTGCACACTGCGATGCCCTCATCAGAAGAAACAAAATGACCTGTGGTGGAGTCCAAAAATACAGCATTTTGAAGTGTTGGTGTTTCAGAGCACATCGGTACCACTTCATCCTGAAATGACATTTCATTGTGCAAGTCTGCTTCAAAAACTTTAGATGGTGGGTAAAATTCCTGAAACTCTGGCTCAGCTGACTTTGACATAGTGTACATTGGCTCCAACCTCTGTAGAGCGACAGTTACCGGTTTAATAGATGTATCGGGGTTGACTTCAATCTTATTTTCGCCATGTTCTTTGGTGTCCTGTGCTTTGTCGTCCACCACCTCGCTTTCATCGCTTTCCGACCCGCCATCCGCTCCATCCAACTGTGAGATGGACTGTGTTGAAGTTAGCGGTTCCAAGGTTTCTGAGCTGCCAGCTGCGTCGCGCACCACTGTGCGTGAAAATTTCAAGTAATGGCTCGAGTCCTCCTCTTCGGAATTCTCCGGATTATCTATACGCATTTCCATATCTTGCACTGAGCCCGCCACATCTCCTCTCACACCTTGTGCTGCGCAGTGAAGTGTCACGTTCTCCGTGAGCAGAGCCTCATCAAACTCAAGCTTAGCATTCAGCATGGAGGCCACTGCTACCTCTGTGTCAGTATCAAACACAGTGTAGGGCAGCTCCTGGGCAATCAGATGAGCTACCTCCTCTTCCAGGTTATCTGGGGCCAGTGAGATCCCATTGGTTGTGGCCACCGCTGCATCCTCTGCCTCAGATGATGCGAGGAAGTCTTGGGGAACCTCCGCTGAAACTGGAGTGGTGATTTTGAAGTTTTGCCTCCCTCTGGGGGAGTGAGTGATTGTTCCTCTTCGAGGTGACAACCCTGCAGTAATGCTGGAGTTCGATCGAGGCGGGGAGCTCCAGACAGGTGAGGCGGAGTTTTGTCGCGTCAGAGGTGGTGAGGCTGCACCCGGGATTGATGACCTCGGAGGGGAGCTGAACAGGGCACATTTGGAGTGGACGGTGCCACCAGAGCGGAGGGTCATCGGTACAGATGGGTCGCTGTCAGTTGGCGAGGAACTGCAGCGGCTTCTTGATGAGAGCCGACGGGGCCGACGGGTGTCCTCCAGGTCCCTCAATGTCAGGATGTGATGCGATTTGGGAAGAGCTGACCCTGAAACATTAAATAACAGAGTAAGAACGAGACACCCATGTCTACTTATTGGGTCTACTTTAAGAATACAGTACAATAGCAAACATTTAACATTCAAAACTAAGGAGGAAAATGATTTTTCTCAAACTACATAAATGATGTACCTGGCGATGGAAGAGGTCGGGATGATCCTCCTGCCGGTCTCCTGGTCTGTGTGTAACCAGGACTTTTGGATCCAGGTGTATGGAGGTGTTTAGAGTCAGGTGATGGAGTCGTGGACTTTATAGGGCTGGATGAAGAACTTAAGCGAGTGGGGGAATCCATATCTGGCAAAAAGAAAGGTGTCACATTGCAAAATTGACATTTAATGGAAACTAATCAAACAGTAATTTTTAATGATTTAGCTTAAATCTTTTTAAGGACTAGGAAACTTTTTAAATTAAAGTTTCCCCATCAGGGATGACATTTTAACAAAATTAAAAAAAGAAAATTGCTGACCTCTGTGGTAGATCGGGCAGTGAACGATGGTGTGATTCTCTTCTTTGTCCCATATTGGATCTTGTTCCTCACCAGGAAGAGGTGTGCTCACTTCTGTTACTTTACAGGTGTACTTGCAACGTCTGCGGGGGTCCACAGTGCTCCAGTACAACCTAGAACATCTGGAGCAGGAAGGGGAGAAAAATGTGGTTATGTAAATAAACAAAAAGGATTAATAATTACGCTACATTAAAAAACTAAGTTGTAAGTAAATATTTGGGGTTTTCTGAGAACCGTACTCGTATTAAGAGATAAGCTACCAGTTCTATAAGGAAAATAATCACATACTGATATCCAACAGGATACAGCATCCTCCCATTTGATGACAGCTCAGACAACACTCCAAGCTTTTGAATCTGCAGAGAACCTGCAAGAAAGAGAAACGGAAGATTACAAGTTGCAGCGATAACATTGCATTCACGTATGTAGTCAATTACACTGTACAGGATCAAATGGCTCAAAACATTAAAAAAAAATTAAAAAGGTCTTACCTATGGTCATGTTTATGGATTCTGGGTCAAGGCCTGTCAGGAACTTTCTTCTCAGATTGATCCCATCAAAGTCTACATATACCCTTCGAGGCACTTCAAATCCCCTCCCAGTCACCATCTAGTATGAGAAGGTAGTGGAGTATGATAAAACATGAATCAATACAATGTAGAGGTCAAATGTGAGCTGTGTGTGAGTAATGCTTTCCCCTGTTCTTACTGTGGAACTATAACACAAATATATTTAATATTATATGTTTCTATACCTTTGCACTGACAAGATCCCTGTGATTGAAGCAGTACACCTTCCTGTCCAGCTGAAACACACAGTTCTGGGCACGAGCGCACATGAAGTGAAAATTACTCTGGCAGGTGGAAAGACAGCAGCCCACAGTCGCCCCGGATTGTCCACAACGATCGCACCGCTGCAGAATGAACACAAATAATGTTACTTTACCCATATAATATATACTGCTCACCACATCACACAGTTGTGCAAATCTTGGCAAATAAACATCTAGCTACAATAAATGTAGATTTAGTTTCCTGGCAGTATCTTACCAGGTGTCGCCCTCTTGAGACGGCGCTGTGCACTTGCAAAAGAGCACTATTGTCCTCATACACCTCTGCAGACCAAAGGCAGCAGTTAATGTGGGCCCATTCATTCTGTCCCAAGTACAACAGCCGCCCTGCATCCTATCGGGAGGAAAAGAAATCACTTAATAAGCAGAAGATTGACCATTTTGTATAAAAAAAGATGACCTTCGAAACAAACTGTTTGTAAAAAAGTAATGTTGGACTTGGGTAGGTGTCTTGTTTTACTTCTTTCTAATGCATTATGGACCAATTGATTAACAGAAGGAACTGATATGCAGACTAGTTGATGATGAAAAAAATAATAGATCCAGCCTTTGTTGAAGAAAAAAATCAGTCAAACTCACCTTTGGAGCAAAGTCTCCATTTTGTTGACACAGAGCACACTGCCTCATATCTTCAGTCTTGGGTGTTTTAAGATCCCTATTATCGCCTGGAGAAATAAGTGACCAAATGAAGAATTATTTATTACATCATCTGGGTGTGCAAAGGTTCTGACAAAGATTACATCAGTTAGCAGAAATGATACAGGCTGCAATAGTTTCCATACCACGTGAATGCAGAGGGGGGTTGCGTGCTACGTCAGGCTGCTGTGTGGTGACCGATGACATCACAGAGTCAGGTTTACCGGCATGTTGGCCCCTCGTGACTTTGGGCTGGTACGTCCTTTCCAGCCACTGCGCATAGCTGTGCTCTTTAGATGGAGGGAGGACAGCCTCAGGGAGCATGCCACTAAAGGGCGAAGGATAAGGACCATAAGAGACAAGACAGCGTCAGAGAGGACATTGGAGACAACTTTTGCTACATTTGATTTTATATTTGACTAAACACATGCCGAAAGCATCAGTTAAGAAAAAAGCTAAAATATACATTCCAAGGGTATAATAATGTATAGATATTGAGGGAATAACCTTAAGGTTACTGCAAATGGTAATTACCTTGGGAATTCAAGGGAGAATGTATTGCACTTTTTCAGAAAGCTGGGCGGAAACCCACTGAACACCTGCGCGATCAGCTGTAAGAAAAACAAACATTTTAATATTTGTTTATTGACAGTCCCACATTCCAGGTTGTTAAACAGGACAAAACTGGAGTTGAAAAGTAAAGGACTTTCCATTGAAAATCCTTGAAACGGTTAGTCTCTAAAAACAAAACTGAAACCTTGGGAGATTTTGGAGGGAAGCTTACTTTGACATAACAGGCCCTGGCCATACTGGTTGGTCTCTGGTCCTCAGGGAGAAGCTCCTCCTCCTTCAACCACTTCCTCATCACAAAGACAACATCCGAATGGAAAGCTTTCTGAGGAAGCAAGTTCAGGGATACAAAGAAAATAATCTCGCATGAGTGGGTTTTAGAATTACATAACTGATTTCACTATCATTTTTATTGATTTCTCGCTGACTAATGTTGCAACACTTGATGTATTCTATTACTGTCTGTGTTGGTGCAGAGGAATAAAAATAGGTAGAGCTATTAGCAGATTATAAAGGAAGAATATACTCACTATTGAAGCGTAGCCACCACTTTTAAACTTCTTCTCCATGGCCTGTAGATCACACACTGGGTGCTGTTCCCTGAAAGATTGTGTGTAGTTTGGTTCCTGACACTGAAAAACAAAAAAACAGGTTGTATGAGATGACTAATACCGCAACCTGGCATAAATGACCAGAAACAATACAGAAAACTCCCAATTTGAAACAAAAACATCACAATGACTTGAGTACGCTTCTTTTTTTGTTCATCACTCTCAACCATAAAGGATCGTCAGATAATATCCAAGTGCCATCGGCAAGTTCTTACCACTCTACACATAAGGAGGTGCTGCGTGGTGTCGTCGGAGAGGAGGTCGGTGAGTACCTCCTCCAGTCCGGCTATCAGCCTACTCTGCAGCTCCTCCTTCAAGCTGCTGCGTTCGATTTGGTTCTCGCTGCAGTGTGAGCAGGTGAAAGGCAAGTGCTCCGGTTGACTTGATAGTAGCCCAAAGAGCTCATCTGTAATGACAATCAACAACATAAGTTCCAAAATGTGTGCTTAATAGATCTCAAGTATTATTAGGTTCTACATAATACTGTATGCCCCTCAAAGTAATAATAAGAGTCATATTGGAAATTTACATATGCACCACAGGGGTCTTTTACTAGTAGAAATGTTCATATTCTTCCATATAGGGAAACTTAAGATGGTGTTAGTTTGGGGATTAATTTAGTGTCAGGTTGGAATGAAAACTCTGGATTCCTTTGACATTTCATTCTATGACTAAACAGTTTCTCACCTGAAAGTCCTTCACAGGTGTAGTGAATCCAATGGCTGCACGCTGAACACTGAATCATCTGTGTGTGTTGGTTGTTGTCGTTGTAGCATTTGTGGCAGACTTTGCAGAAATTACCTGATGTAGATAGAGATCTTGCATCAGTCACATCAAGGACTGAAACTTTCAATCGTTCAAAAATTAGACTTCCCGAAAAATGGGCGTCGTACCTTTTTTGTGGAGAGAAGTGCACTCGGGACAAAGATCCTGCTCGTGGTTCCAGGCCAAGTCCCAAGTCTTTCCAGGAGTCACACCGCAGCTTTTACACCGAATGCATGTCATGCACACCTGCACAAATTACACCGACGTCACATAGGGTTTCTCCCCCCCGCACATTTATCTTTTGATATCCTTTGGATGTGGCAAAACTAAAACATATATGGCTGTCAAAATTAATTACCCAGGGCATGTTGCAGTTTATAGGCTTAGGGTAAGTTGGTCCCAAGCAGGAAGGGTGGTAGGAGGTTTGGCATCTCCGGCACTGTAACACTGGCTAGAAAGGAAAAAGTAGAGCAACTATGAGTAAAATAATGCTGTAAATATTTGACAAGCACATCATGAGCATACATTTGCAAACATGATAATAAATGCAAACCTATCCAGACTACTTTCTACTCTTAAGTTATACTGGGTTGTATACCTTTGTGCTCTTGCTTCGGCGTCCACAGACATGACAGAATTTACAGCGTCTGCAGCACCAGTTCTCTTTGTTCGCCTTCTGGGGGCGCTCATCCGGTGAGAGGCAGAAACTGTGGAAAGGCTCACAGCAGATCTGGCAGAATATCATCTGATGGAGGCAGAAACTAAAGTTATTATTGGCACTGTAGAGCACCAAAACAAATGAGGCTTGGAGTTACAATGTGTAAAAACCAGAAACACTATTTGAGCTCTGGTAAAGAATTACCTCATGACGTCCTTTGCTGGCGCAGAGCAGACAGACAGGTTGTGGTGTAGAAGGGACAGACGTGAGGACACTGAGGCCACCCATTAGCCAGACGTTCTGGACAGCACAGTCCTCCTGGTAAACAAAGACAACGAGAAAGCAATTAAGTATGAACACAGTGATCAGTTACTTCTCTGGCATTCCGATGATGCATGAGCTCAGTAACTTGTGCCTCAAACGTCTAAAAATACATTGCTCGTCCGCAATATGTCCCAATAATAAACATGCAGTCTGTGCAAGTCCGGCTTATTTCTAACACCAAGATGAATGCAGTTCATTTAAAAAACATAAAAACCTACACCAAGAGAAGGAAACTCACCTTGAAGTCTACGCGAATCTTGTACTTGTTCTGCAAGAGGCCCTTTTGGGGAAACCCGTTAGTTAACCCAGTCAGGGTGTTCACTGACGCACACTCTGCAGGATTCTGGGAACGAAGGACATAGTGTTCGTCAGTCGTGAGACAGTTTTCCGGCACCGTCTCTCCTACAGAAGCGCCCTCGTCCTCTTCAGGCTGATTGACCCGTCCGTCCTTCTGCTCTTCTTGCTTGCCCTCCTGTAACTCTGTGTGTGGATCGACTGTCTGAGGATGCATGTGTACAGTTTTCTCTTTGTTAGCTCTATGTGTCTCAGTCACAACATCTGGGTCCTGCGCCCGAGGCCGTTCCTGAAAAAACGACTTTGACGACGCCTCTGTCGGAGCGGAGTGCAGTATGGACTGGGAATGTTGTTGAGAAGGTGATGATATACATTTATGCAGATGCAAGGCGGTCTGCACCAAGGTCCGGGGTAAGCGGTGCAAACGTAACAGCAACGATTTCTGAGTACAGTCTCTCTTAGTTTGCGGGGACAGTGGAGAATGGGTAGGCGCTAAAGGCTGGGCCTGTTGTGGAGGACCCGCTGGTGTGGAATTTGAATGTGAACTAGCAGGGTGCGTTATAATCTGGGACAATAATGGATGCGACAGAGAAAGACTCTGATTAGAACTTTGTTTTGGCAAAGACAGAGCAGACTGCAGGATAAAATCAGGCAGACGGTGCAAGTGTATTTGGAGCTGCTGGTGCAGCTTCGGCATTGGGCTTCTGGCTGGGCTGGTTTCTGGTAAAGTTTCTCTGGGCTCCATCTCCTCCGTGTTCTCCTGATCCTGTGGAGGAGGGGACTGCCTAAGCCAACCAGCACGACAGGTACCAAAGTGACACGAATACGAGTGGCATGCAGAGGCGGCGACCGGACGCAGTCAAAGTGAGAGAAAAGGAGGAGTGCTAAGACTTTGAGAAGGACAGCAAGGAATAAAATAAATTTAAAAAAAGAAAAAGGGCAAGAAGCCATAGCAGACATATTAAAGTGTTTAAAGACTACCAGATAACCACAAAAACTAAAGTAGTTATTCATGTCTTTCATGTGAAAGATAATATATAAATTATTATCTTCCTGTCACTACAGCTGGAACTGCAGTTTTAAAGGTTAAATGAGGGAGTAGAAATGGTGTTCTCTTAGTGTGTTTTGGAAAGGTTTGTGTATTTTTGCTGTGCACGTTTAAAGCCGCGTTACATGCATTTCTGCATGAATATGGCAGAATCATAATCTAATAATAATAATCTGAATTTTGTGTTAAACTGGCTTTTTATTTTAAGGAGACATACAGTCTCAGAGTTAAGTCCCCTTTAGTCAAGACTTTGCCACATGCACATGTGTATGTTTAGGCGGGCACGGTTTGACCAGCACATGCAGATAATCATATGTGCATTTCCTATGGTATCGAGTGATTCCATTCAGGCATTTACTCAAACTAGATAAATGCTTTTGTATTGTAAATGGGCATTTACTGAACTGAGGGTCTCCACTGATAACCTGTGAGAAATGTGTTTTCCTTTGGAAGGTCGAAGCATGTCTTTTGCGCACACCATCACGATGTCCACAACCATAGACAGCAAAGAAAAGCCCCTCAATTGGGTGAAAGCAGGAAAAGCCACTTGTTGCTTTAGTTCCACGTCCACTTTAATCTTTTGTACTCGTTTCCTCTTCCGAATATGGTAACCTCGTTGCTGATGAGGGAAGGGCGGAGTTATTGAATTGTTGCAACACAAACCAATGAGTCAATCGTCAATGAAGAGCAGCAGACTGTCGCCACTAGGTTCAGAATATATGTACACGTTTTTTAAGGTGTATGCATGGGTAAATGTCGAAACAAAAATAAGCATAAAACACAGAATGGAGATAAATTCAACACTTGGACGCTGTGTTGGTGCATAAATATCAGGGATTTTTTATAAACATTGTCAGGGATTCAACCAATGCATGTATAAAAAAGGTTAAAAAAATAGTGCCGACAGTGGATTAGAAAACAGTTGCTAAATTCAATTATTGATTGGATATGCATGCGAGTTGAAATATAGAAGCCAGCTGGAAGCAGCAGAAGCAAAGAGTCTGGGGGCATGGCAAAAATGTATGCATCATCTTAGCCAACCGGTTAAACTATGAAAACTAAGAAAAATACTTGTTACCAAAAAGGGTTATTGTATTAATGACACGTTTATAAATCATTGCGTGTCAACGCGACATAATACACATATTCACTTTTTGTTATTGATTATTGTTACCCCAAAAAGTGGTGCTACTTCTGAGAAAAAGTATCAATAGTAACAGTACCCTTTTTACCCGGTCTAAAAACAGCCCTCCCCAGAGTATCCTGTTTTGAGTTCCTTTAAATGCTAATGAGCCAGCTCTCCCTCCCTTCTGTGCGCATCTTGAGGGCTTCATTCGCTTCATGCTGCTAGCTAGTTATTCCAAGTGTATCAGAGGTTTGCACAAACAAAGTGAAGTGCTTTGGCAAATATCGTATTGTAGAGACCCTGTTCAGGAGTGCGTGTGTTAGTTCTGCGTGTCACTTCATGCACCCTCACTCTGGCCAATCACGAGGAGTCACTGTGCATTCTTGGCAGGGGGCAGCAAGTGAGTGGGGGAAATTAGGGAAGGCGAGTGTTTCTGTGTTGTGGGCTATTCAAGTTAGGTAGAAAAGTTCTGGTTAATAACATAGTAAGTAATGTAACAGCTTATAGAGATAGTGTGGGGAGGAATAAAAGGATCCCTGCCGTACGTCCTACAAGCCACTACACCAAAGACGCTACAGATTCTGTAGTCATTCTCAGTCACTTAAGCACGACGTCTCTGACGAACAAGAACATGCCAGTAGACATGCAAAATACCCAAATTAACGTGTAGAAGAAAAAGTGGAATTTTCATAAAATGTCTCTTTTAAAGTGATCCAGTTATGGTAACTTATTTTACTTATTTAATATTCCCACTATTTCGAGATTCTAAATCTTCGGCGCGTTCATGATGCAAAGTCTCAGGCATGAACCCCGCTGTGAACCATGTGTGTGCACAATTCTCTGATGGCTGTATGAGCACATATGAAATTAAACAAATGCTTACGGCTGCAATGTGCAACCACTAGATGGCACTAAATGCCAGACACGAGTCCTTTTAAGACGACATGCTTGCCCTTTTCATCCAGTTCACCTTCTCATTCAATTGGTTTCAAAGTTTGTCCAAACTTTGAGTTTGGTACTGCACATTTCAAAGCTTATGTCTGGAGGCCTCCGGTCAAGCACATGCAAGGTGTTTAATGAAGGAGAAAGCAAAAAGTCAGAAACATAAGTTCAGCAAAGGGTGAATTTGAAAGAGATTAGACTCACTCATTCCAACAAAGGTGATCATATTAAAATGTGAAGTTAGACACAGACCTGGGCAAAGTGCTACTTGGGACGATTTGTATTGTTTACTGTCACTTAATGACAATTTAAAACTGACAAATTAGAGAAACAGAATTAACAATTTTTTCATCATCATCATCATCTCATTTTTCTGTCACTGTTCTAAGAATTCAACAGACTACCAAAAGATGCTAAAACATTTTACATAAAAAGTACAATTTAACCCAGGTTTGATCAGGTGGAACACTGAAAGTGAGGAGGGAAATCTGTTGGATGTGTTTACCTTGTAAGCTCTGGGTCTGCCCCCGCCTCCTCTGGAGAACAGCCGGCGAGGCTTCACCGCCTCCGCTGGAGGGTCGTCTGGCAGCGGTCCGCCAACTTGGGGAGCAGGTTTTCAAATAGGAGAAAAATAGAAGTGAGAAATTCTGTTTCTAATGAATGGACATAAATTCTAAAACTTTTCGGAGAAGGGCTATTGTGAGTTTCCTTGAGTGGGAGAGTTTTGCAAACCGCATCTATATGTAGTTCCATTTCTTTCGAAACTGTATGTCCTCGAAAGCTGAAAGTCTGCTAAGTCCCTCAGCTCATTTAAATCCAGATTAAATACTTTTCCGTTTGCTGCTGCCAAATATGGCACATTTTATTCTATTTTTAGATTTGAAACGTTGTCTTTTTAAAGTCAACTATCAATAACATGTATTTATGTAAAAAATAATAATGATGATAATAATGATAATTATGTATCTGTGTCCTGTTATTTATCTTTAGTATGCATTTCAGAAAATGGTTAGGATATATATTAGATAATATTAAGGTGTAATTGCAAATAGTGATTAATCATGATTAATCCACTGAAAATTCTGATTAATTTGATTACATTTTTTAATCATTTGACAGCCCTAAATGTAATACGCCATTTGAAACTCTCCTCCAGCCATCGTCTGCAAAACCCACACCGTGACAAGAAAGGACACAGAGGTTTGCGTCACAAAAACAAAGCTTTCGCTACCTTGTTTGCAAGCTGCAGCTACAGTTGTCTTGACTGGCAATTTATCTTCGTTTACTTCTTCTCCGTCTTCTTCCTCAGATTCAGACTTGAGCAGGCTGCTGTAGGAGCGAGGCGTGATGTTCCGCAGGGACTGTTTCCTGACTCCAAGCACCATTGAGGAAGAACCCTCGCCTCTGCAGCCAAACTTCCAGTTTGCATCGTCACTGCTCGACACCGAACCAGCAAAACGCCTCGACTGGACTGACAAAAGGGAGACCCATAATTCATTTTTTTTTACCAGACATGTCATTTTGATAAGCTTTTTAATTAGTTCTCAAGAATTAAAGCACAAGTTTTAAAATGAAACATTCATTCTGATAAGAGAGCCTTATCTAATAAATTATAGACATACGTTTTATTGGATGGACGACACGCTCAATCTTTGCTTTTTCAATCCGCTCACACTTCCTATGTCTATGTGGGGAAAGAAACAGTCAAAATTATGTTTATTAAAAAAAAACACTGCCTTTAAAACATATACTTCATCAAAATCTTCCAACGTAAAACGAGCGTATGAATTTTTGATTAGTTTAACTTACATGCAACACTGACGCTTGGTGTTGGGGCCCCCGAACTTGGGCTTATCACGGCAGTTGATACACTTTGCACAGTCCTCCTCTATCAAACAGCCTCTGCAGCTTCCACAGCGCCGTGCACGGACCCCTCCGGGTGCATATTTACTCAGGGGCTTCCGCTTTCGAAACCGGAGGCCTTTCCCCCTCCGCCTCTTCCTCCTCCTCCGCTGGATGTGTTCCTGAGAGACAACCCACTGAGTCCTGTCCTGATCAGATACGTCATCGTCATCTTCTGCCACATCTGCAAGCAAGAAACGGAGAGGATGGGTAAAAGAGCCACAATATACATATCAATCATTAGTAAAGTCATGCCAAAAAGTTAATATTTGGTCTGCGGAAGACATAACAGATGTAACTGCTGTGATTGGAGGGTGCAAATATACTAATTTCCTGGTCCTTCGTCTGGATTCTACAGATACAAGTAACCATTGGCTGCCTAAAGTGTTGAAAATAAGAAGAACTCACTCTAAACGAAAGTTAAGTGTGGGCAAACACATGAGGAGTCGGACAAAGCCATTGTTGCCTGCTGTAAATCCCACTACCTGACAATGTTAAGAGTTGGAAACTAGTAGAAAAAGATTTGAAACGCAATTCCTTTGACAACCTCAGGCATTCCCCAGTGAATGAGTGACTCTGAATTTTAAAGGAATAATGTAGGTGGAGGAACATTGTATAAGGATCCTTGTTTTCGACCAGCACTAGATGTGTTCATTTGGAGACAGAATTCAGGGCAGTGAGACTACTTCAAACGGCACTTCCTCACCTCATACTGAGTGATGCTCACTCGACCAGTGTTGGGTAAAGCTTTCCAACAGCGTTGGCTAATCTGTGTGTGACAAAAGATATTTTTGCTGGCAAATATCTTAGTTGCAACTACATTGGGCTAACAAAAGCAGTTTTATGTTTTGCGCTCAGCAGGTTACGTTTGCCAAAAGCTATCAAAATTGGACTCTTTTACCAAATATTTTTTTGGGGGGGAGGGGTTTGTGTTTTTCTTGCTGCAAAAGCTTAACAATGGCGGTTTGAAATATCTTTAGATGGAGAATATTTTCATTTCAAAAGATAAGCAGAGCAGCTTTGCCAAACAAAAACTGGCAGAAACGCTAATGAAGCATTCATTGGATTGAAAAACAGATAACCTACCTGAGAGCATGGCCATAAACAGTAGACAATCAATATTTCTGAATGATATGGTATACCTGTATATTTCAGCAGAAATTCAAACTGCACCACAGCAACAATTGATGCTTCACACTTTGCAATGCTGTGAGCGTCTGATCGGTATTTGACGGGTTCAGGAGCTTACATGAAAACGTAGCACATATAATGCCACTTCATAAAATACGATAGAAGAAGAGAAGGGATGATATGGCCTGCTGCAGTACACCAACATTTTGAACACACTCTCATTGGATTGAGTTTGAAAATGTGTCCAAACTTTGGACTGGATTTCTCAGTTGTATATAACAATACATACAGATTTATTAATAGAACTGACAGGACATGGCTTCAAATAGTTGTAAAACTGATGGATGGACCAATAAAAAAAAAAAATCATTAATTAATGAGCTTTGAGTGTTCAAAAGGATTTAAGTGCTTTTCATATGCACAATCCACTTTCATCAATATCATTCCTACCCTTAGATTATAAGCAGCAGCCCACAATTGGATACAAAAACATTTTGCAACTAACATTGCTGCCAACAGTAAGGCAACAGAAAACAATTTCTAAATTGTTTCTTGACAAAACTGAATTGGGATGCTTTGGGACTTATTAAAGACGTCAAGTTACAGAAAATTGAGAGCTTCAGGTCAGTGTCTATTTCTGGACAAAAAGATTATAACAAGGTAAATAAGTCCTTTCCCAAATACGACCATTCAGCATATTAGTTGAGCCACCGTAAACCGATGTAAAACTACCCTGCTCATTAAACCTCAAACAAAATGTATATATAGAGTGCAATGCAAAATGCACCGATGCTCTAATCTTCCTCTTGCACAACTTAAGAAAAGTTCATTTCTGCATTCTGCTTGAAAACAAGAGATGTGGACGCACTGTACCTTCTACAGCGGGAGAAAAGGTGATGCCTTCTCTCTCGTGTAGCGGCAGGGCACTCAGCCTGGGGATGTCATCTGGCACCGTGGCACGAGGCTGCCCCAAAGCCACAGCCGCTGCCCGACACACATGTTTGATCCTCGGACCACCGAGCGGCTGCTCCTGCATGCGAAAAACGAAACAGACTGTGAAATGCAGAACAATTTGCCAGTAAACAAAAGGATTGTGACATTTATAACCGCCCTCTATCACAATATAGGTTATTTCATATACTAACCCATAGCATATATTTCACTATATTTTTTATCTTATTCCTGCACTACGTTGTCCATTGTCATGCACCAACCGCTAAGTCAAATTCCATGTATGTCTGACATATTATGGCAATAAACGTTTCCCAATTCCTGAACTCAATAAATTCCACATGACCACAGATTTTTGTATCAACTCATTACATGACAACTTAAAAGTTTAAAAAAAAATGTATTTCGCAAACGGTACATGAACATTTTCAACTGATATTATAAAATAAATAAACTAGATATAAGTATAAGTAGGATGTAAAATCTAAAAAAAAAACCAAAATCACCCAAAATATATATGTATATTTTTTTAAAGCAGGCATTCAACACCCTTACATTGTGTGTTTAATGGTCGTTTGTATAACCATTAAGTTGAAAGTATTACCTGAGGACCGATATCTTTGGGCGAAAGGGAAACTCTACTCCTCCTCTTCCTTCTTCCGCTGACTGGCAGTCGTGATTCTCCGGAGCCCAACTATCGCCCCAGACGAGGGAGAAAAACACAGCAAGATTTATCATAAAATTCTGTAATAAATAGCCGTGTTATGTTCAGATTAAATTAAGAAGGCATAACAAATGTTACATATTACATTGTACTGACATGAATAGCTGGGACAACTTGGCCTATGTAATCAATTACATTGTTATGATTATTAACTTAATAAAATATATAATGGAATTTGAAACAATTTAAGTTTTGATCCATTTGTTTGTTTGTTTGTTTTACTATTAGAATCATAGTTCTGGTTAATATCTGAAGATTTTTAACCAATTGCTTGTTGTTAATTTATTATACTGGCCAATACCCAAAACAGACATATAGGTATGATTTTAAGTGACTATTTATAACCATATGTAGTCATAAGAATCTGCCTGAGCAACCGTTATTTAATCACCCCTTAACATTAAGTGGACTCTTACCTGTGACAACTTGAGCTGCTTCTGCTGATCAATCTTGAAGAGTTGTACTTTGGCTTTCTTCAGCAGGTGGAGCATAGTCTTATTAGCTCCACTGAGACCAATTCGATGGCTGGGTCCGCTGACTTCTAACGACTCAGGAACTTCTGCTATAACGCCTCCTGCTTCATCTATATTACAGTGTAAATAATGTGTGAATAGTGTACAAGCCAACACCATAATTTTCCACAGCCGTCTATTGAGAACACACCTATAACACTAAATAGCAAAATACCCAGTTCAGTTTGTTTGTTTAATTATCTTTTTGCAGTTCATAAGAAAAAAGAAAAAAAGTTTTTGGATTCTCTACCCAGTCGTTCTTGTCCGCTTTTAATTTGAACAGTTTAATCAAATTAACGAGGGTTAAGTTCTAAATCAACTACAGGCCGAAGTCTCTGCTGAGTATTTTTCAAGGTCGCTTCATCTATATTGAAGACATCTCACCATTCTAACAGAAATTTAGCTAAAGAATAACATTTTAGAGCACCCCCTAAAAAAGGATATTCAGAAATGGTAACACAAAATAATAACTTCTTACTGTTGTTGCCTGTATCTCCTAACGGCAGGTGTGAAAGTGCTTTCACGTCGGCATCCAGCGACACGGCTAGTTTTCTCACAACGCCGGGAGAGTCCATCTCCTCCATTGTGATCTTTGACCGCCGCCTCTTTCTGACGTGAGAGGACAAACCCTCGCCGTGATGTGCATGATCCCCCTCGGTGTCAGAGTGGCTTTTCTTCTTCTCTGCTAGTTTCAAGGTTAGTTTCTTGAGGTTCTTGTAGATCTCCACGTGGCTGGTGCCCGGCGTGGGCTTTGATGAGAACTTGGTGGGTGCAGACGGGCTGTCCGCCGCGGACATGAATTCACTGTCCGCCTGCAGCAAGTTGCCCTCATAGCTCAGCTCGTGGCCGGACAGATTGGGTTTCCCGTCCTCTCTTTGTTGACTTTTCAGCCATGTTGACAGAGGCCCCTTTGGAAAGGAAATCATTTCCGCATCCAAGAACCTCTTTGGAGTTTTAATAACGCGTGAGGACCGTGCGCTCATTACAGGAGTGGATGAGATGGAGTTCGTCTGGACTTGTTTAGGAAAAGAGCTTAGCTCACCCTCCAAAGGAGCAATATTTGGCCTGTGCTGCTGCTGCTGCTGCTCCTTTTCGTCCACCGTCGGTGTGACTGGAATCGGCTCTGGCACATAAGAGTAAAAAACATGCCTAGTGCGATTGCGACTAATTTTGGGACGTTTCAGGTCTGGAGGGATTCTGGATTGCTTTCGCTTTTGCCCAAACAAAGATCTGCGTCTTCTGTGGGTCTTTTTTTCAGAGGAATGCGTGGCTTTGCACTCTAGGGGCATCGCCGCCTCCTCCCCACTCTGGGCCGCGGCCTCAGCGCCGGCCTCTGGAGAGGCACCCATACCCTTAGCCATCCTCTTTCTCTGTCGTTTGTGAAAGGACGGAAATGACAGACCGACTGCTTGAGGTGTGCGTCTCGTGTGCCCGATTCGAAACCCTCTCATTCCTCGCCCAAATCTCTTTGGCTGCGACTGGTCGGAGTCCTCTGTCACCTCGCCCCGTTCTCGGACCTTGGTAGCTTGCTTGGTGCCACCAGCTGAAGTAGCGGCTGTTTGTGCTGGTTTTCCTGCTTTGCTGATGAAGTCAGCAGATCTTGTGCTACTCTGTTCACCTGAGGCCAGCTTGCCTGAAAGCTTGGCTTTCGCAGTGAGCGCTACCTGCCTGCCGTGCAGTTTTATTACGACCTTGGGTATTTTTTTGTCTTTTACTAGGTTCTCTTGGATACCCTGGTCTTCTTTTGAGATCCGCGGTACGATTTTCCCAATAAGAGCTGGTTGTAGGATCTCGGGTATACTTCCAATGAGAGGATTTGCTACCAGAGAACCACCTGAAGCTCGGGGAGGCTTTGCTTGGCCGAGTATCAAAGCCTGAGGAGATTTCTGCAGAGAAACTGTTGAGGTCCCAAATCCAGTGAAAACTTCCTCCTGGAGAAGAACAGAAAATTAAACCTTTGAATGGAAATCACACATTGAGCACTTTAAAAACAGGCGTGCTGTCCCTTCCTGGTAATGTAATAACTTGAAGCAAAACCTTCAAGTTTGAGCAGAGTTTATACAAGAACGGGTTCTTTAATAGAGTTTTAAGGACACTACTTCAAAAATCAGTGTCTGACTTTCAATTTGAACAATTTTGATGTGTCAAATAGAGCGGCAACGATTAGTCGACGCATCGTATATTATAAAACGATTCAGAGCTACCGGTAATTTTCATCCAGTGCTGCAATGCACTACAGGAAATGCTAGGGGCAGTACCGCTTCCATTGTCTATGCGCACTAAGGCAAAGAGGAAGTTCGGAAGTTGAACGGAACAGCGAGCCAAAAAAAAAAAGAAAAAAAGAACGAGACTTTCAAAAGTCTGGGTGAAATTCATCAACAAAACAAATTATTTTTTCAAACTTATTCCTACTCAATGTTTTGTGACTAACTAATGGGGGCAGCAATTTTTGAAATTGGTGCCGTGTTGGAAGTTACATTGCAAAACAGGTAAACAGGTTGCAATGTAACCGGGTCACCGCCACTCTGCGGCCTTCAATAGTGCTTATTTGGACCACTGAGCGGCTCAGTTATTACAGGCTTTCTGACAACAGGGAAATAAGATATTTCTGTTACCATTTCCTCCAAATCTCACTCAAGGAGAATTCTCGCAATAGGTGACTTGTTGACAGTAGCAGAAACGTTGCGCTGAGACGGCGTACTGAAGCATATCTTAGTGTTATCTAAAATGATTAGGTTTGTGTCACGGCTCAATATTTATTTTTATATTAGAATTTGGTTTGAGTAACAAAAAATGACTAGCCATTAAGGAGTTAAGCCCCCTCAAGGTTAACAAAAAGCAAACCTATTAAGAAATATTTGAAGTCAAACAGAAAATAATCTTAAGCAACATTAAATATTCATGTGTTGCTACAACCTACCCACCAAATGAAGGCCAACTGTTGCTAAATTGATTGACTCGATAATATAAAAAATGACTATAAATGTTTGTGGCAAATGACAATTTACAACCTTGTTTGTTCTCCAAATCACACAGAACCATACTGGTGTTTACTTTACTTAAGAGGGAAAGGGAGGGGGGGGTCAGAAAGTAATTTAATTTTCATTGAATGACACTTTTGTACTTTCTCACCCACACTGAATCATACAGTCATTATTTATCATGAATTAGATCTTCTGAAATTACAATTCGGCATCCACGCTGAATTCTTACTACAGACTGGAACCACAACCGTCCAGAGGCACCAAAATAACACAGAAGAACAATACTAAATTCCCAAAAGAGCAGTAATCCCAAAATAAGCTAAGCCTATGCAAGCAAATGTTGCCAATGCAAATGTTATTATCAGGAAACCCTGTTATATTTATAAAACAAACTTAATCATAGCAAAAGGTTTGGAAAGTTTGATCCCTCCTTTACTCCCTCCTAAACTGTACACAAATCTCAATATTAATGCGTGGTGGGAGAGATTGTTGTTACATGTTTGTTTACATTCACAAATTTCAATGTGGGAGCCAGATTAGAAACTTCCCATTATCACGCGAAGATAACGTTTCTGTTTGCATCACACCTTCAAAACAAAGATCCATCAGCTGACCGCCTCAACGTGGAGAAAGTGATGCCCACGTTAGCAACGGCGACGTTTTCACGACGACAAGATGATCAACGAGTGTATGTAAGCGCAGTGTGGGAAGTTCAACTCAACAAAATGTGTCAGGGGAGGAGTAAAAAAAAAACAAAAAAAAACACATCGAGTCGTTTCTAAAACAAAACGCATTTACAATTGCGATCATACCGCCAAACTTTCTGGGTAGTGATCGCTTCATGCAAAGCAACTACTCTGGATTGACGGAGATCTCTATTTGAAACTTCAAACATACAATTAAAAATTATATCTGAATAGTCAATATGAAGAAGCATTCACCGGTTAACCCATCCGAAACATACGGTAGGCAATACAGGCGGCTAGCTACAGACTATTTTGAGTATCGCTAACTAGCTATACGTTAGCTTCAATACTTTAGAAAGTAACAAACAAATTAATTTGAATGCAGTTCCTTTGAAAGAATAAACGTACACCAATGTCAAATAAAGCGCCTCGTTAGAAGCCCAGCTGACAGTAAGCTTACTCACCTCCTCACTGTTACTGGAGTCGAAGCCCGCATCTCTCTGCCTCCTGTGCTTCTCCGCCACCCCGAGCAGACGCAGCAAGGCCGGGTCCTCGCTCAACGCCAGGCCGATGTTTACGGGCCTCGGCCCTTCGGCAGGCAATCCCCCGTCGTCGGAGCCCAACCTTCCGCGTTTGATACGTTTCTCCGACCGCAACCTGCTGCGAGCCGTGCAAGGCCGACCCGGGAAGCGAGCCCGGGCCGGCGCTTGAATGCTCAAGCCCGCCACGGCAACGGGAGATGATAATCCGCCTCCCGATGCCGCCATTATTTACTACAACAACACGGACGGCAAGCTGGCAGAATATGACAGCGGCGATACGTGAGGCAAGATGGACTGCGCCGACGCAAAGGCGCGAGATAGAAAAGGAGTCACAGGTGCATCATGGGAAAACGAACTTCTGCCCCACATGACGCGATGCTGCACATTACCCGCCCAACACTGTTCCATTATTACATTTTCACCAAATTAATCTCACCCATCATACCTAAATCGAACAAAACGCAAATTAGCCAAGCAGAGGCATTGTAGGGCTAGTAATTCCTTCCCTATGGCCGGATCAGGATTCGTAATAAGGTTCCTGCACGAAGCCTGTTCTGCAAAGTGGGAGACGTTGATTGTTGAAACCACTTTTTATGAATCAGGTGTGATGATAAACGTTAAATAATGTGAATGAACTGCTGAACTATTATTGTACCAGGGATGTAATACATTTTTAGATCAGTGGTAAAAGTAGCAATTAATTATTAGTCCTGCATTCAGAAGCAAAGAAGCAGCTAATTGTATTTTATATGAGCAGATGTCTTGCATATGAATCTAAACTTGTAACGAAAATAATGTATTGGATTGAAACAAACTATATAAAACTGCACATTTGGATATACTCAAATAAAGTTTTGCCTCAATAACCTCCAAATTGTACTAAAAGTACAGTACTTTTGTAAAAGTATTTTGTTAACTTTAAACAATGGGCAATGCAGTTATTGCTAACATGTTTTGTTTTCACTACATGCATTACAACTAGTTTTGAAATTATTACGTGAACAAAGTAAAAATGTATTTTGTTTTAGACTTGTTTATAGTGAAAGCCAAAATTCACACATCCCTTTACAGTTGAAATGTATGGTCATAGTTCCCATGTAGAGTCCCAGAGTGTAAGCTGCCATTAATTCATTTGACCAAAGCTCAAATCTACAAATGAATCTAAATACAGAGTATGATTTGTTCTTTCAAAAAGAAATAATGTTGAATCTTGAGTATTATTAGGTCAAAAGCATTTTATTCTACAATGGAATTTTATGTGATGAAAATGTCTACCAGGCACATTCTCAATTACTATATTCGATTGAGCCCTTTATTTAACCATTCATACACACTCATGCAAATTGACAGCCAAAGACACCACAGAAACATATGTATTGTTTAATGAAACAATTATTTCCCTTTGCAAAAAAACGACAAAACCTACAGATCACATCCTTGAAGTCCCTTAAACAATTCTTTGCAATGGCTGTTATTCAGATTCTATGATGCTAAGGACTAATATTTTCTGTGTAAATGACACACTTATGTGTATATCCTGAAAATATAAAACAAATTCTTCATGAATAAAAAAACATTCCAGATACAATAGAGGTAATGTGGACAGCAAGGGCTGTGTATCATGAGCTTATGGTGGATATTAATCACAATTATGTATAGATCTGTACAGTTTTATTTTTAAGTGTAGAACATCTTTCAACCTTCAAGTCATGTGTTGCATAACTTTGCTTCAAAAACTCTTCTGCCTACAATAAACAGATTATGGTGCTAAACACTCAGATAATAATTTATGTGAATGATGTAGGAGGAAGTTACAGTCTTTTCCCCATATATTATCCTGTTTCTACTGCCACCTCTTCTCCAGTGTGGGTGTTCTGGTGGATCTTCAGGGCGCTCTCTTCTGCAAAGCTCTTTTCACAGATGAGGCAGGTGTATCCAGAGTGGTGGTCACTGGCTACGTGTGCATTGAGCTGCTTAGGCTGAGCGTAGCTCTCGTCACACTCTGTGCATGCGTGAGCATTGCCAAGGTTAGATCCATGTACTTCCCTTTTGTGTGACCGTAGGGTTGTAACAGAGGGGAATATGAGGTCACAGTTTGCTTCAGAACAAGGGATGCTGAGCTCTGGTTCCAGGTCATTGGAGGGACAACCCTCTGTTGTAGAGTCATCGTACCCTACTTCCTCTTCTTGTTTGATCTTCTTAGTCTCTAGCATCCCCCCTTGAGCTGCACTCTTAGGTTTACGGCCACGTTTTTTGCCTTGCGGCTTAACACCACAGTTTATATCATTGAAAAATTTCTCTTGGTGCTGCAGAAGCTCTTCTTCTGTCTTGAAACTGTAACTACATTTGCAACATTGGTGGGTGTTGCTGTCATCAGCAACCATGGGGTTCTGTGGGTGCACAGCCAAACGATGGTTGCGAAGGCGTGAAGGGCTGGGGAACAGTGCGCCACAATCCCTGCAGGGACATCGTCGTTCTATGCACTCGTGTCGCCGGTGTTTGTTCAGCTGCAAGACATTAAACATTCATCGTACAAAATTATTGAATCAGTTCCCAAGCACAATAAAAACATGTGCCTTCCTGCACACTCACCTCAGTAAAGGTGAAGAAGTTTTTCTGGCAGTAGGCACAAAGGAAGGGCTTCTCCTCTGTACTGTGGCTGGCCTGGTGCTGGCTAAGCTCCTCAGAGTAGGAGAAGCTCTTGTCACACTTGTAGCAAGTGAAGACTGTATCAGTCTTCAAAAAGGATGAGCAGGAATTATGTTAGAAATATTAAATCCTAAGTAAACAGCATTATTCACAGACTGTTAAAAGTTATGAATGATGACAATATCCAACTGAAGAGAGTTCAACTACATCTTCACATTCATCTTGAATTATATCATTTCTAAACATAGTATTTTATGATTGTGTAGAACAAACAATACATTGAAAAAACAACCCGCAGATAACTACTTGGATCCTGACCGGTCATCTTCTTTTTTCCTACCTGCTGCAGGTGCTGTTTGTACTGGTCCCGATGACTCTTCCTCATGTGTCTCTCCTTGGCTTTAGAGTTACAGAAAGTGATGAAGCACTGAAAACATTGCAGACTCTCATGCTGATCTGCATCACAATAATAAGACAGGGGCTCTATTATTAGTTGGAACAAAACAGCAATAATATAAGTAAACGACTGCATACTATACTGCTGTCAGTTTAAACAATAATTTGAGTAACATCATCACATCGTGCAGAAAATATGCAATAACAAATTATATCTTACAGGATTGTAGTGGGGCGACCACAGGCTCGTACTTTATCTCCTCTGTGGTGGGTCTCCTCTCCTTCCCAACAACGACTTTCTCGATCTTCATCATTTCCATGCTTCTGCGTAATAAGCCACATGGAGCTGCAACATTGAAACACTATGTACAGCTCATGCATATTTGAGGTTGTATTTTCGGACAAAGATAAAGCAACTATACAATGACATTAAATTAACCCAGGTGAAAGGCATCGGAATGTTTCAGATAAATAATTAGAAATTGAAAGTAATGTCAAATAGCTATCCCCGTCGAGAGGCTGATTGTCTTTTTAAGCTGGGCAGACTAGTTATGAAATACAGACAAAAGACAACATAAGACATATAGGCCTGAGCTAACGTTAGTTATCTGACAGTAAAACGGACACTGGCGGTCTAGCACAGCAACAACTGAAACTGAAAGGGTTGAGCCCATTTATCTCAACGGCATTTTAAATCTCGGTGCCATGTGCTTACTTTTGAGTTATGCCTTTGTATTTAAATCTTGACATATATCAGAAATCGTGTCTAATATTGACTTAAGTCTTGGTAAACAATTTCATCCATTTCTTACCGTACGAAACGTCCGCCGAAATGAAGCCGCAGTGAGTCTTGTTCCCACATCACGTGATATGAGTGCTGCCGATCACGGAGATATCGCGAGATTATGGAACTGCGGTTTTGTCACCAGTTGCTTTTAAAGGACATTACTGACCCTCGTACGGAGGACAAAAAAAGACCTAAGTATAAATAAATAAATGTATAAATAAATCCGTAAATACACGTATGAATAAATAAATGCTTATATAAAAGAATGCATACATTAATATATTAATATAAGTTGACACCTTAACAAAACATAATTTAATTAAATAAATTGCCGCCGTCCTCCTCGCTGCCGCCGCCGTTGTCCTCGTCATCCTCGCCACCAAATGGTGGCTAGCTATTTCAATGCACCACACACATGTATACAAGGTAAGTGACAGTAGTCATTATCTGTTTGGTTATTTACTTGTGCACAGATTCTGATCAGATGGGATACAAACAGTGCTAACTCTAGACCTGTCAGGATGGGTCGGGCTGGAGCAGGTTGCAGTGCGGACTCAAACGCAGAGTTTTTCAATCAAAAGGTGCTCTTTATTCTCACAGACCATACGTGCTCCCACGACGAACGACAGTAGACAATGACGCGACAAAGGACAACTGGCACACAGGGCTTAAATACACAAGGGAGGTGCAGGTGATTGGACACAGGTGGAAGCAATCAGGCAATCACAGGACAGGAAGTGAAGTTACCCAGAGACACGAGACACAAGAAAGCTACAAAATAAGACAAACAGACCCAAACCGTGACAGAACCCCCCCCTCAAGGACCGAATTCCAGACGGTCCTAAAGGAGGGTGGAACCCAGAAAAACAGACAAGGGAGGGAGGGCGGGGAACCCGACAACCCCCGGCCGCCCAGGGGACTCCAAGGGTCGGCGGCACGGTGTCGGGTCCCTCCGGCCGGGATGACCGCCGGACCTTAGGGTCTCGGGGGGCCTGCCGGGTCGGCGACCGGGCCTCAGGGTCTCGGGGGGCCTGCCGGGTCGGCGACCGGGCCTCAGGGTCTCGGGGGGCGCCGAGCGGTGCGGCTGCGGCGTCGTCGTGGCGGGGGGCGCCGAGCTGTGCGGCTGCGGCGTCGTCGTGGCGGGGGGCGCCGAGCTGTGCGGCTGCGGCGTCGTCGTGGCGGGGGGCGCCGAGCTGTGCGGCTGCGGCGTCGTCGTGGCGGGGGGCGCCGAGCAGTGCGGCTGCGGCGTCGTCGTGGCGGGGGGCGCCGAGCAGTGCGGCTGCGGCGTCGTCGTGGCGGGGGGCGCCGAGCAGTGCGGCTGCGGCGTCGTCGTGGCGGGGGGCTCCGAGCTGTGCGGCTGCGTCGTGGCGGGGGGCGCCGAGCTGTGCGGCTGCGTCGTGGCGGGGGGCGCCGAGCTGTGCGGCTCCGGCGTCGTCGTGGCGTGGGGCTCCGGCCCAACCCCTGACCCCACCCCCCCTTCAAGGACCGACTTCCAGGCGGTCCCAAGAGGGTGGGAGGGAGGGTTCATGGTCGGGCGCCGCGGAGCCGGGACCGGGGGCGTGGTTCCCGGGGCAGGAACGGGCGCTGACGGGCGTGGTTCTCGGGGCAGGAACGGGCACTGACGGGCGTGGTTCTCGGGGCAGGAACGGGCGCTGACGGGCGTCTCGGCGCAGGAACGGGCGCTGACGGGCGTCTCGGCGCAGGAACGGGCGCTGACGGGCGTCTCGGCGCAGGAACGGGCGCTGACGGGCGTCTCGGCGCAGGAACGGGCGGTGACGGGCGTCTCGGCGCAGGAACGGGCGTCTCGGCGCAGGAACGGGCGTCTCGGCGCAGGAACGGGCGCTGACGGGCGTCTCGGCGCAGGAACGGGCGATGACGGGCGTCTCGGCGCAGGAACGGGCGCTGACGGGCGTCTCGGCGCAGGAACGGGCGCTGACGGGCGTCTCGGGGCCGGAACGGGCGTCTCGGGGCCGGAACGGGCGCTGACGGGCGTCTGGGGGCCGGAACGGGCGCTGACGGGCGTCTGGGCGCAGGAACGGGCGCTGACGGGCGTCTGGGGGCCGGAACGGGCGCTGACGGGCGTCTGGGGGCCGGAACGGGCGCTGACGGGCGTCTGGGGGCCGGAACGGGCGCTGACGGGCGTCTGGGGGCCGGAACGGGCGCTGACGGGCGTCTGGGGGCCGGAACGGGCTGGGACGAGACTCTGGGGGCCGGAACGGGCTGGGACGAGACTCTGGGGGCCGGAACGGGATGGGACGAGACTCTGGGGGCCGGAACGGGATGGGACGAGACTCTGGGGGCCGGAACGGGATGGGACGAGACTCTGGGGGCCGGAACGGGCTGGGACGAGACTCTGGGGGCCGGAACGGGCTGGGACGGGCATCTTTGGGCCGGGTCAGGAGCCGGGGCTGGAGGGGTTCGTATCCTCCTCCTCCCCGGGCCCTTCCTCCTCGGATTGAGGATGTCCCGGAGCTCTAAGCACGCCCTTTGGTAGCTTCTGGGGCCAAATATGAAATTAGTTTCACGCCGGAAAAACGGGCTCCTCACATCCAGGTAGTCCGGGCCCAAGTCACACCAGGAGTCTGCTGAGTCCTTAGGTGGTCGCGTCATTCTGTCACAATGGGATGCTGGTGCAGGCGGAAGGGAGGACTCAAACGCAGGAGTTCCAGACGTGCTCTTTATTCCAAAACATAAGACTCACCAAACAGACGAACGTGCACCAACGGCAACTGACGTAGACAATGATGCGACAAAGGACAACTGGCACACAGGGCTTAAATACACAAGGGAGGTGCAGGTGATTGGACACAGGTGGAAGCAATCAGGCAATCACAGGACAGGAAGTGAAGTTACCCAGAGACACGAGACACAAGAAAGCTACAAAATAAGACAAACAGACCCAAACCGTGACAAGACCTTCTATTTCTATTGTGAAGTCTGAAGGAAAGCTTTGCTAAAGTAGACTGTAGTAGTAGTGGCAACCAGTCATTTTATCCTTTTTAAGAGATTAACACAGATTGTAAGCAGACTAAATTGTTTATTTCCCATCAGGATAGAAAGGGTCTTGAGCAACGTTTATAGCGGCGTACTTGATCTCTTCTACTCCATCTTGAGGGAAAAGGCCTTCTTAACCTGACAACGAAACTCATCTCTATGCTGCACTGGTGCTTTGTTCCCCACGTACAGAAACACCTTCAGGTCATCCAGGATGGCAAAGTACCGAGGGAAACCAGTCCACCCCGCAACTGTGGAGTCTCCATGAACACGAGGCACAGCAGGACCCAGTACAGGTGTACATTAATTCAGTCATTTATTTATTTATTTTTATTTTTATCTTTTGTCAACATGAACCTCACCGTACTTGCACATATCAGAAGCATAATGTATTATGTATTGAAATCAGTGTTGAATTGCATTCTTATTTCCCAAGCTCCTTTCTGTTTCACATGAATAAAACGATCAACGAAAAAGTAAAAATAATGCTGCTGACAGTACTGTGTAAATATACATATATATATATATATATATATATATATATATAAATTTGTGTTTGTTTTAATAACTGACACCATCCATTATGTTATTCTGTAACTATATGGAGTCATGCAGCACACTGTTCCCTCTCAGGGAACTCGAGCTATGTAAAAACGCTGTGGGAACGCCTCTGTGTGACCGCGTCATGAAGCACGTGTGAAATCTAACCAATGGCGAGCTGGTACGTCATAGGCGGGGGACGCCGGGACCAGGCTGCTATAAAGGGACCCGAAGGGCAGGACCATTCGTCTCTGTGCCTTCATCAAGTGCGTGCGAAGTTTTTCCACATAGTAATGGCTGAGCGGTTTGTCCAGTGTGTCCACCCTTGCACCAGTTTTATTATGGGCAGTGACTCACACGCCTTGTGTGTGGTCTGCCTAGGCGTGGCAGACCACACACTAGCCTTGAGGAGCTCCCCGCGGCTCCGGTCAAGCTCGTGCTGAGGCAGAGCGCCGGATGTCTTCATGCGGATCACAAATGGATCTCGCGGAGGATTCTGGGACGGCTGAGGCCTTTTCCCTGCCCCTCACCGCGGGACCCAGGCGCTCGTTTCCGGTGTTGGAGGCACGCTCTGCGGCTTCCTCCACCCCGGACGAGACGCCGCTCTCACGTTCCTCCAGCTCCGAGGAGCTGGACGTGGTGAGTGTAGAGGCAGCGGAGGCTGACGCCGAGGCGACTCATTCCCCCGCTGTCGCCAAAGAACTGCTGGAGGTCCTCACCCGAGCCGCTGACAGGTTCCATATCAGCTGGCCGGCGGGTAAACAGCAGCCTACTGCTTCCGGTAAGCTGCAGGAGCGGTTTTTACCTTCCCGCAGAGTTCCTCCGCGCCGGTGCTTGCCGTTCTTTCCAAACGTCCACACTGAGGTGTCGGCGTCCTGGAGTAGGCCGGTGTCCGTCTTTAGCTGAGGCTAAGCGACATGGATACGTGAGTATGCCGGCCGCGGAGGGGGCCCTGGCGGGCCATGTTTCCCCCGCGGCCGTGTCGCTGAGGACAACGGTGCTGCCCACCAAGCCTTCGAGGACTACCTCGGCTCTGGTGGGCAAGGCTTACTCACTTTTGGCTGAGCCACTCCAGGCTCAAGGAGAAGTACAAGTCCTTCCTCCTGAATGCCCCTTTTTCCACGGCAACCCTCTTCGGAGGTGCCATTGGGGCCGTTGCGGATAAACTCCACGCGGAGAGGTGTCAGGCGGAGGCGCTCGATTCCTTCTTTCCCCGACGACGCCACGTCCGCGGGGCAGCTCGAGGGCGGCCCCGGCCGTCGACGAGCTTGCACCACCTGGCGCAGCAGAAGAGCATCGCGCTGCGCGCAACCCCTCATCGAGACTGGGCCGCAGCACGATACGCTCGGACGAGGTTCTCTCGCGACCGGACTGGTCTGAGGACGGCCGCCGCAAAGAGGGCTTCGTCCAATAGGCCCTGACACCGTAAGGGCCCGGAGAGTGACCCCCACCGGAGGGGTTAGTGTGCCACCACACTTTTCGGTGCTCCCTTCTCCCCGGTACTCTCCGGGAGTTGGTCCGTTGTCCCCGCCGCCGCTTCGGGGCACGACCGGTTCCAGCGAGCGTGAGCTCGAGGGCTGTTCGCCCCCTCTGAGGAGGGTTCCGGCCAGGCCCGGCACTAGCCATTTGGGTGCCCTAAGCACAAATGCTTGGTGGTGCCCCCCCCAACCAACGAACCAACCAACCACCACCACCACCACCAAAGGAATAACAACCGTTCAGAATGTCTTAGTTAGGTTCTCTTTATTCCCCAAATAACTTCTAAACATAAATAATTTACATAAACAAACATGAAAAGAAATAAATTATATAAAAGATTAAATTATAAATTATAAATACCAAACACCACCACAATTACTAAAAACACAGATTTGGAACTGAACATTGTAAACGCAGAAAGTATTCAAGTATATAACCGTGTAAGTAATAATGTGCACATTTCTTCAGTAAATAATATACATAAGTACAAATAATAATAATAAAGTGCAAACTGCACAGTTTACAATTTACTTTACCATCTCTATAAAAGAGACCATTCTGCTATCCAATAGAACAATATTACAAACATTTTCACTACCATCAGTTGTCAAAGGCCCTACAGAGGCACACGCCTGCATTTCCTAGCTGCAAAATCAGCTATCAGGTCATATGACAGTTTCTGAGCCACGTCCCCATTGATGCTGATGACAGCCAGACCACTTAAACGTTCCTGCCCCATTGATGAGCGCAGGTACGTTTTGATTAGTTTGAGCTTTGAAAAGCTTCGCTCAGCAGAGGTAACTGTGACAGGGAGAGTCAGTGCAATACAAAGAGCAATCCATAGATTGGGATATGCCTCTTGAAGCCGATTGTTATGCAAAAACGTAAACGATAACATGAAAAACAAATAATAACAGAAACGGTAACGGTAACAGAAACTTCGGGCGGCCCGCGGACGAGTACCGAATACGACCCACCGGCGGTCCGTGCGGACATTATGAGGCGAGTACATGTGGGCAGCCGGCCGCCCGGTGACCGCTAGCAACGGTCCTCACGAGACAAAGTTTGGGGACCCCTGATTTAAAACATTGTCTTAGCTGAGAGCGACGCGCGAGCATCATCCCGCTGTCTCTTTTTTCTTTTTTCCGCCCCCGACTCTTGATGCCTTTTCGAAGCCATTTCAAAGCTGTCTGTCACATTTGAGATTTGAGGCGTAATCGAACAAACCACTGGGAGGTGGGGGGAGGGGAGCGCACAGGAGGTTCCCCTTTTTCTCCACTAATTTGGTCTATTTCTTTTGTATTGCTTTTGCATATTAACATGCTTTAGACATATTTTATTTGTTATTTATACTAGTAGCCTACTGTGATGATTTTTCACGTCCCAGATTTTTTGGTGCCCCCCCAGGCACTTGGTGCCCTACGCGCAGCGCGTGATGTGCGTGTGCGGAGCGCCGGCACTGGTTCCGGCTCTACTACACCAGCGCTTCCCTGCCAGTACGCTGTCACAGGGCGCTGTGTCTGTAGACCTGAAACTTCCAGAGACCGGCCCGAGGGGCCGGAGCCCCTGAGAAACTTTTTGGGTGAGCGGCGAGCCCTCCCCAATGTATCTCAATGGGTCCTGCACACAATCAACGTCGGCTACGCCATCCAGTTTAGGTGGCGGCCGCCTCGATTTCGGGGCGTGCTACCAACGGTGGTAGACCCCCAGTAGGCTCTGGTGTTGGAGCAAGAAGTACAGACCCTGCTGCGGAGAGGAGCCGTAGAACGAGTTCTCCCCCCAGACAGAGAGTCAGGCTGTTACAGCAGTTACTTCATCGTTCCAAAAAAGGATGGAGGTTTGCGTCCGATACTGGATCTCCGCTGTTGCGAAGTTGAGCTTCAAGATGCTCACTCTCAATCAGATCGCGGCACAGATCAGGTCCGAGGACTGGTTTGTTACGGTGGATCTCCAGGACGCTTACTTCCATATTCCCATCCTCCCTCGACACAGGAAGTTCCTGAGGTTCGCTTTTGGGGATAAAGCTTACCAATACAAGGTCCTTCCTTTCGGCTTAGCCCTCTCACCCCGTACGTTCACCAAATGCGCGGATGCTGCTCTGGCGCCATTGCGTCTCCAGGGAATCCGTATTTTGAACTACTACGACTGGTTGATTCTAGCGCCCTCTGAGCGCCTGGTGGCGCAACATCGAGATGTTGTGCTTGCTCACATCAACTGTCTGGGGCTGAGACTCAACACCAGGAAAAGCGCGCTGTCCCCAGCACGTAGGACCACCTTCCTGGGCGTTATTTGGGATTCGACCACGATGCGGGCACCCCTTTCTCCCGCTCGAGTAGTTTCGATCCTCTCTGCAGTTCAGCAGGCTAGGCTAGGCCAGCCACTCACTGTGAAACAGTTTCAGAGACTGTTAGGTCTCCTGACAGCGGCATCCAATGTGATCCCTTGCGGCCTGTTACACTTGAGACCGTTGCAGTGGTGGCTCAAGACCAAGGGGTTCTCCCCGAGGGGAAACCAGCACCGTCTGATCGAGGTCACTCGGCGCTGCCTGAGGGCCCTGGTCATATGGAGGGACCCTTGGTTCTTAGCCCAAGGGCCTACTGGGGCCCTAGGGGCGATCTGTCGTCAGGTTACTCTCACGACAGACGCTTCCCTGACGGGCTGGGGTGCGATCATGAGTGGTCACTCAGCCTCGGGCTGTGGCAGCATCATATCCAGTCCTGGCACATCAACCAGCTGGAGATGCTGGCGGTGTTTCAGGCTCTGAAACACTTCCGTCCAGCCCTGACGGACCAGCATGTGCTTGTCCGGTCAGACAACACATCGGTGGTCTCTTACATCAACCATCACGCACCCCGCCCCACTCGGGTTGGATGCTATGGTACAGGCATGGCCAAGAAGCATTCGCCTGTACGCTTTCCCCCCGGTTGCTCTGCTCCCAGGGGTTCTGGATTATTAGTAGCCCCGTTCTGGCTGGCCCGAGTATGGTTTGCGGACCTAATGTCGCTCCTCGCAGGTCCCCCGTTGGAGATCCCCATCAGGTCGGACCTGCTGTCTCAGGCGTCGGGGTCCATTGTTCACCCCTGCCCTGAGCTTTGGAAGCTATGGGCGTGGCCCTTGAGGGGGCCCACCCTTTAAGGTCCGGTCTCCCGACCGAGGTCGTGGAGACGACCTTCCACTCCAGAGCCCCCGCCACTAGGAGGGCGTATGCCGGTAGATGGTGCCACTTGGTGTGGGAACGACAGCGGACCCAGCTAACTGCCCGGTCGGTTCAGTACTGGAGTTCCTGCAGCGTTTTCCCACAGGTTTATCCCCGTCTGCTGTCTGGCATCTCTCTCCTCCTTTGTGGCACCCTGTTCCCCGTTCCTGACGTCGGACCAGGCGTAATAACAGAGCCGCAGCAAGTGGGTAGTTGAGGCCATCACACTTGCGTATGAATCGGCCGGCCAGGCCGCACTTTGACTGTCCGGGCCCATTCTATCTGGGGTATGGCTGCTGCAGAAGCCCTCCTGTCGGGGACCTTTACCCTCGCCTTGAGCACAGGTGCTCTCGTCTGAGTGTGCGTCTTAAAATTTCACACCACGGTCACTTGCTCATATGGTGAGTAGGTATTGGGTTCCCACAGCGTTTTTACGCAGCTCGAGTTCCCTGAGAGGGAACGTCTCTCAGTTACGTATGTAACCTTCGTTCACTGAAGGGAACGAGACGCTGCGTAAACGTTCTGCCATACTCCCGGTCTGCCCGTGGCACTCGATTCGGCCTTTCAGAGATGAATGGTCCTGCCCTTCGGGTCCCTTTATAGCGCCCTGGTCCCGGCGTCCCCCGCCTATGACGTACCAGCTCGCCATTGGTTAGATTTCACACGTGCTTCATGATGCGGTCACGCAGAGGCGTTCCCACAGCGTTTTTACGCAGCGTCTCATTCCCTTCAGGGAACGAAGGTTACATACGTAACTGAGAGACGTTCTTGGGTTACACTTCTTTTTTAACTGGGTCAGCATAATACAACAGCATTTATCATAAAATGCTATTCTTTGACCTATAAAAAATAGTGAACCCTGGCGGTTTATTCCTTTGCTCATTGTTTATTGCACATTGATAATTCCATAACAACAAAGTATTTTTTTAAAGGCCAAATTGTGCTTCAGTCTTAGTGTTGTTATAACCATTGACTATAACAGCTCTATTATGCTCTAACTACTCATTTGAGAAATATTATTTGATATAAAAGATGATGAAGCTGTTCCTCTCCGCAAGTATGAGTGTGAAACACTATGAAAAAACAAAAAAGTTTGAATGTAGATTCATAGAATTTTATTGGACAATGCAGAGCATCAATGTAACTTGACGAGTTGAAAAGACGGCATATATGCGCTTTAAATAATTTGTCAATGAAATAAGCACAGGTTTGAGGGGAAATAGACAGAAGAACGAGCCCAAGGAGTTAGAAGAGCCATTTAAACCCTGGCCTGCTGCTTCTGCTGGTGCTCAGCAATTCGGCTTTCCATTACAGGCCTGAAGTGCCTGATCAATCCCTGAGAACACAACAAAAAAAGAGACAACATAGGAAAATGGTACATATTTACAAAAGAAGAATAACAAAGATTGTGCCAACAACTTTATGTCTGTAAGTTTATATAAAACTGCAAAGTGTAAATAACTAGTGGTTTATATTTAATGGTCAGATTAAAGTATTGCATTGAAGTTGTGGTTGGGAGTTTATTCCTTATAGCTACACCTAGCTAAATCTAATACAACTGCAAATACAATCTTTTCTTTATGAAAGTTATCTTCAGTTTTATTTACTGAACATAAGAGCTGTTAATTAAATGATGTAGTAAACTTTGTTCACTCTCAATCTAAGTTCATAAATTAATGAACACTTTTGTCATAGTAATGCAAACTACTACCATACAACAGCACCACAAATTCCTTTTATTATGATCTCGTTAGTCCATGTGTTTACCTGCACTGGCCATGCCGCACCATCTCCCAGGGCACAGATGGTGTGTCCCTCAATCTGCTTACTCAGCTCCCAAATCATGTCAATCTCTGACGGCCGTGCATCACCCTTCACAAAACGCCACATCATGTCATTCATCCAGTCCACTCCTACAGAAACCGATGAAAGGGAAACGTAACTTTTTATTAAAGGTATTACGAGACACTGGAAAAACTCAATGAGGGCCGATGTTAGGGTCGGTGCCGAGGAGACACTGGCGCTCTGACCTTCTCTGCAGGGTGTGCACTGGCCGCAGCTCTCATGCTTATAGAACTCAATCAGGCGGGCGATGGCTCTGATAATGTCAGTCTGGAAAAAGAAAACAGCCACCAATGTACCAGATGTTTGATGATGACTTTGTGCATGGCGAGCTATGGAGCAGAAGCATCAACTTACCGATTTGTCCATGACGATAATTGCAGCCGTCCCAAGGCCAGTCTGAGCCTGGAGGAGGCCGTCAAAGTCCATCAGCACTTCTTCACATACCTTCTTGGGAATAAGCGGTGTTGAAGAGCCACCGGGGATTACAGCCAGAAGGTTATCCCAACCACCACGCACACCACCTACCAGATGGTGGTTTGTTTCAATTAAGTGAGAAAAAAAAATCTGCATTTACTTAGGCGATGCTTATTTTAAGCTATCTTAATCTTTACGGTCTGATACACAAATTTAGGTTTTTGGAATTCCACCAGTTTCATTGACCTATTAATAGGAGGCTCCTCTTCATAAAACCTTCATAAAAGACTTATGTCATAAAATAATTACCGTATAATAACAGTTCACTCTACATCCCAGTATGAGAACCAAGCTGGTAATAATAACTCAAAAACGTTGCCTTAACAAGTGGGCAGATTGGATACATTTTGTCGCACATTCTTAGTGTTGTATTACCTGCGTGTCTCTCAATGAGGTCTTTCAGAGGGACAGACATCTCCTCCTCTACGGTGCAGGGGTGGTTAACATGGCCAGAGATGTTGAAGAGCTTTGTGCCAGAGTTTCTCTCTCTGCCGAAGCCCAGAAACCACGAACCGCCACGACGACAGATGGTGGGCGCCACGGCTACAGTCTCCACATTGGCCACAGTTGTTGGGCAACCAAACACACCTTTAGTAGAAGAGAAGGAATATATTTCATTTGGCAAAGTCTCGCCTTTCACCGTGTCGAGATCATAATAGCTAGTTGAAGAAAATGAGGCCGAGGTGTGAAGGCACAGTGGGATACAGGCAAAGAAACAATACCATCAACGTTTATTTCCCCGTTTTTCGATATTATATAACCCCCCTTGTAAAACGCTCTCCGTGCACCTTGACTTACCCACATCAGCAGGAAATGGGGGCTTCAGACGGGGCTTCCCCTGCTTCCCTTCCAGGGACTCGATAAGAGCAGTCTCTTCTCCACAGATGTAAGCTCCAGCTCCACGCATCACAAACACATCAAAGTCATAACCTGTGCCACAGGAGTCTCTTCCAATCAGCCCTGCAGCGTAGGCCTCATTGATAGCCACCTAAGAGCATATAAATATATATATATATATAAAAAAGAAAGCTTAACACAGTATTACAGTAATGAGCACTTAACCTACACTATGTAAAAATAAATTGCATCAAGACAACAGTACCATGCAACAATGTAAAACGCAAATTTGGTTAACAAGTCATAGTTGAATAACTTGGAATAAAGAGGATTTGAAAGAAATGGAGAGCTTCTATCATGTTGTTAAGCAGAAAATAAGTGGAAAAATATTAATTTACTTACATTTCCAAGAGCAATTTAATCTGCACGGGCAGTGCAAGACTCATAGAAGAACACATTTTAGAGGAGTCTTGACTATCAATAATTTGGCAGCATTATGTGAGAATGATTTGAAGCAGAAATGTGCGTTATTCATATACATCAGGTTGCTGTTATGCCATTAGAGACTGGCCTACAATTTGAACCAATACATGGACTGAACAATTTGGAAATCATTCCAATTTGTTTTTCTGAAAGATGATATCGATCCAAATGTATATAAATACATTTTTCCCCATCATATTTTGTAGTATTTGCTGTTCCATCGACTGGTTGGGTGGATATATCATAAGCATTGTTGTAATTCCACAAAAAGTAAGTCAAAAGTGTAGGTGTTGTATTCCAAAGTAACTATTGAATTGTAAATATTATATACTGGTTTCACAGTGAATTGTGTGAATATTTCTGGCGCCTTGTTTTTTTGTTTTAAAGCTATTGGAATGTCTGTTAACGTCTATTTAAATCAACTGATAAGCAACCTTGAGACAATGTAAAATCATTTAAACATATGTGTCAGGTTTCATGATCACCTGCAGGTTGGACGACTCATTGTAGAACTCTCCTCTGATATAGATGTAAGCAGCCCGCGCCCCCATGGCCCTCCCAGCGATCAGGCAGCCCTCCACCAGCTTGTGGGGGTCATTCCGCATAATCTCCCTGTCCTTACAGGTACCCGGTTCTCCCTCATCTGCGTTTACCACCAGATACTTCGGCCTAAAGCAAGACATTGGCACTGGGTTAAAAAGTTATTGCAAACTTCATTTTGACCCACTCTGGTGATGGAGTCAAAACAGTTTGAGCAAACGTTTGCAACAGCATACATTCAAATATAGTTTTTTGGTGTCGACAAAGATTTCAGAGCTGCTCTTGTCAATTTTGCCTTCTTCAACATATGTTGATTGCAAGAGACAATGTCAATTCGTATTCGGTGAAAGTCATTAAGAAATTATAGAGACCGTAAACGCTACTTTTTAGTGCCATGGGGATGAATTGATGAAAAATAAAATTGCTGTCTTTAAAAACTATTAAATATCAAGCTGAATATAAAGATGTTTAATACCATTTATTATTCTTTAAAACTAGCACAAATAATTCTCACTACTGGTTTAGATTGTGTAAGACCTTTTTGTTTTCATATGTATTGGGTAAAAACTTTTTTTTACAAAAAAAGAGCAGATACCTGAGGATTTGTCTGCACTAACCTGCCATCGCTGGGCTTGTTCATGAAGCTCCACTTCATGCCGGTGGGGAAACCAGCTCCACCTCTCCCACGCAGGCCAGAACCCTTGATCTCATTGAGGATCCAGTCAACTCCATTTAAAAGGATCTCTTTAGTTTTGTACCAGTCGCCACGCTTCAATGCGCCCTTCAGCCTGGAACATAAACATGAGCATTGTGTTCTATTATTTTTGCAAAATGAATCATTTGAAACGTATAAACCAGTCTCAGGATTCTTTTCAGGTGAAAAACAAACTTGATAATTTGAATTCTTATTTAACTGTTAATGCTCAACACATTGTTGTTTTTGTGAGGACCAATAGAATACATATGGATATAATGTTTTTTATTTTACAGAGCCGGGAAACTGGTAAGGGGTGTTACCTCCAATCATGGCGGCCATAAAGGTTTGTGAAAATCCTGTCCTCATCTGCCAGAGGCCCAAATGTTGTTTTCTTAGGAGCACTCTGAGCAAATCAAACACATCAATAATGTTAACATCCATAACATATTAGTAAAATTTGCCTTTTTGTTTTTCCCAAAATGCAAATACATTTAGCTGACGCTTTTATCCAAAGCAACTTACAATAAGTGCATTTAATCAAGGGGGAACAGATCCAGAACAAGAAGAATCAATAAAGTACAAATCAAGGAAGCCAAACTACAAAGTGCTATAAGTAAGTGCCATCATAAGTGCTAATAAAGTGCAAACTAGTCCAGGTATAGTCGGTAGAGGTGTTTTCAGTTTGCGTACCTGCGCTGTGCTGTTGAATCGGGTGATAGCTGCAATTCCACCTTGACTGACAGCAGCTGGAGCACGGGCCACCCCACACACCACTGCTCGAGACAAAGACAGCATCCTTCCTGCAAATCAAACGCACTTTAAGGGACTTTTGTTGGACAATCAGTTAGCACTAGTTGATTATTTTCATCATTAATTCATGTAATAATTATTTTTGAAGATGATGTTTATCCAGAACCCTAATTGACATCTTGGAATGTCTTGTTTAATAAAACCCTCCCAAAGAAACGTAATAACTAATTGATAACAAATTGATTAACTGTTGCAGTTATATTCACACAATGAACTAAAAACTGCACAATAAAATGTGTTCCTTTTTTAATCTTAGAAGTTAAAGCAGAACATATTGACTATTATCAAGTATAGTATGTATACTATATATAGACGTTTAATACAATGTTATTGTAACTTTTCTGTTTTTTGAATGCATCAAAATACGGCAAACTGTGAAGGACCTAAAGTAGGCGTCAAACTCCATTGTTAATTCATAGTTTTGTTTAAATGTTTGGTGATCCAAAAGTTCAAAATTTAAGCCAACTTATTTTAGGCAAGGCAAGTGCTTGGCAATATTTCAATACTAAATACAATAGAAGCTTGGTTTCTAATGCTAAGTGAACAAAATATTCGTAAAAAAAACAAAAAGATATTAGATATGGACAATTTCAGTGTTGGTTCCAAAACAATTACAGAAACAGCAAACTAAAGAGGGATAGCTGAAAACAGCCCAATGGACTCAGCATCGCCCAATTAGTTCAAGTTATGTATGTTTCATACAAAACGACAATGGACACCAGTTGTATTACAAGAGACTAATTGCCTGTGTAAACAACCTATTGCCATAGCTGCTAAATATTATTTTGATTCCATCAAGCTGCTTCTAGTAAATACAACAGACATCAAGAAAAAGTAGATGATGGTTCTGTCAACCAAAGCCACATTTTTAGTTACGACCAAGATATTTTGTGTTTTGAAAATCGTTCATACAATTGCTAAAGAAACCTTGTCTAACTTGTTATGAGGCGGTGTTATGTCAAACGTGATTGAGAGAAGTTATCTAACGAAGGTGAGGGCCAGCAATGACATCAATCCTCAACAACACTTCCCATTGTAATATTTAAGATAACCACAATTTGAATCATGGTAAACCAAACTGTTTCACACAGCTCATAAATAACAGCCGAGACCCGTGCAGATATAACGTCAGCTAACGTTAGCATTAACTAATGCTAGCCTGGCGCTAAGCTAAGTCAGCTAGCGGTTAACCTTGCAATGTCAGAATAACATCAGCGGTTTCAAGACGTAGGCATCCAGATGTCACGTTGACGAGACATTAATGGACACTTTTATAACAGTTGCAATGGTAGCTGTGTTAAAAGCACATATGGAATGAACGGGTTGCATCAAAATTTGCAAACACTCTGAGCAGCTTACCTTCCCCGATGATACGTCCAGAGTTTATGAAAGACTGAACGGAAGTGACGTGCACACATCCGGAAGTACATCAGCAACTCGGCTGTAGCGCTGTAGAGGCTTCTTTAAAAGTTCTGGTTGCACAAGCTGCTTTCCATTTCACAACAACAGTCAAACATCACTTAAACTCAGCTTGTATGTGTATTTTTAGAAATTCTTATGCAGTACTTTGGTAACATTACATTACTGTGGATACTTCAACTCTAAAAGTTGCATTACATTACAGAGGGAAATAATGTACCTTTTCAGACTTTTTTTTTTAAATAAAACTTTAAATTGTCAACATATAAGGCTGGCATATATACACATGGGATATTTCATGTAAATAAAATGTCATATATGTATATACACACACACACACACTTTGAAAGTGTCCATTCTACAAGGAGACATCTATTGCCTTTAATACTTGCATGTAGTAATATAATGGGAATAATGCATTTCTGTCACCAGTGATGGTGTGTGTGTTTATAGTCAACATCTTAACAAACCGCATAGCCTAAAAAAGGGTAAAGGGTATATATGTATATTTACAATACAGCAGTATTATGATCATTCATCAGGAAGTTCGAATATATTTGAACATATTCATTCATGCCTTCTTACTTTGCATTACTGCAAAATAGATGACATTTGAAAAACAACAGCTTTTTTTCACTCAAAATAAATTCTGTGCACGAATGAATACATTCTAAACACACAAAAGTGGTCTGTTAAAATACATAACCTTACTGAAGGTTAATTTCTAATGAATACATTATTAATATAATATAATAGTATATTAATTATATATTTCAATAAATATTATATACTTTTAAAAAGTTTGTTTCTATATTGTTTTCCAACAGCAAATTAAAACAGATGATGGAATTTTTCAAAAGAAAACTCAATAAATTAAGTTAAAAAGTGGAAGGAAATTCAAATAATACCGGACACTGAATTGAATAAATCCAAAAGTAGATTGTAGAAGATTTTCTTTTAGATTACTTGTTCATGTTTGGGTACTATTAAATGTGGGATTTTAAACAGTGATGCATAACCGTCTACAATCTGTCTCTGCTGGAGTTATTACATCACAGCAGCTTATTCTCACTGAACATTTGTACTTAACTGTTACTTGATAGAACCTTTAGATCTGAGGGATCATAATAATCAGCTCTACATTCAGCCGTGCACGTATGAATGATGGAAAGGATTATGATACTGTAGTCCTAGAAGGCAGGCAACTGAAAACAAAACAAAATCAACTGAAGGTGGAATATTCTGAACCATGTGCAGCAAAAATGTGACAATAAATAAAACTGAGGTTGTACATCCATCATTGAGCACTAAAGTAAACCGCAATCAGTAACATTTACAACCAAGGTTTCTTTGTTGTGTGGTCGAGGGACACTATCCTCCTAATTTCCGGTAGGAGTCTCTCTTAATTGGTACTAAGGACGTCACTCATTTGGTGGAGGCTGGTAACTGGGTCTGCGGGCCACCCGGCCCAGTCGGTCCACAGCCGCACTCTCAAACGCCCTCCTCATTAGAGGATGCTCCTCCAGGACCTCGTTGAAACTCTCCACACTCAGGGAGTAAAGACGACAGTAGGTTTCAGCCCTCACGGTGGCTGTGCGTCGTCCTTGGGTTAGCAGGCAGATCTCTGAACCAAGGAAGAGAGGGTCACTTTAACCTTTAAAGCAATATTTTGATGTGATGGAATATATTTTATATAGTTCAATGAGATGAATGAAAACATTCTCATGTCTGTACAGATACCGGGGAGCTAGAGGATTATAGACTTAGCCAGGCTGGCTGTTTTCCTGTTTCCACTCTTTGTGCTAAGCTACGCTAACCAGCGGCTGACTTTCGCTTGTATGTGAATGGGAATGTGGTCTCTTATTTGCAGTATAAAACAAATATATTTATATGCCAAACAATCAATCAATTAATTGTGAAAACTGTTGTCAAATTAACCAAAATCAATAAAATATTTGGATGTTACAATTAGATGCAAGGGGTTGGGGACAGCTTTAACAAAAGACGAAGAAACCCCACACGCCTCTGGATGTCACAAGTGCTTTACCTCCAAAATAAGCTCCATCGTTGAGCGTAATCTCTTTACTGCCACGCGGGATGACAGTAACACTGCCATGCTGGATGAAGTACATTTTCCGTCCCAGAGTTCCTTCTCGTATGATCAAATCGGCGGGTTGGAAGACTTCGAAGCGCAGCTTGGTCAGGATCACTGTCACAAAATGAGGGTCGGTGTTGGCAAACAGTGGCATGTTGGCTACAAGCCCACGGCAGTTATAGCTGACTATCTCCTGCATGGTGGAGAGAGAAGACATAAACATGAGTGACGCTGACACATTTCTACATTCATACTATCGTATTAATGTATTATTATGTTATTCCTTACATTCTGTTGTTTAAATAAATTATTTTGAGCTTGTTTTTTCTTGAGAAAACTATTTAATGATACCCTTGTGTGAGATTTGTGACAAGTTTTCTAGATCTGAAACAGAAAACTCACTTTTGATCCTCATTTGCAACTTCTCTTTGTCTTATGCAATAGTATACTAAATGTATTTGGCTTTTGTTTGGAGAAAACCAAGCTAGGGGAGCAAGTAGTGATTGTTCTCCTGATAGACTAATGTTCTTTTACTAATCGGTTGAAACCTTTTAGAGTATCTTGTTTTGTCTTACCAGCAGTTCAAACCCAAAGATTCAAATTCAGCTATCATTTATGACAAAGAGAAGTAGAAACCCTAAACATGTGCAGCATTAGAGTTTCATCTGTGAGGGGATGCCTCCAAGAAGGGCGACATGGAGAAAAAGACACAGAAAGTCAGACGGACGGTCTCATGAATAACAGACCTCCTTCAGCGGATCACTGAGCTCTCCAAGGATGCTGTCCTCATCGAACATCTTGCCCTGGAATCGCTGCTCGTAATAGTCATGGATCCGCTGTCTTACGTCCGCTGGCAGTTTATGGAACGACATGTACTGCTCCACTTGCTTATACTGAAATCATTTGTACACAACGCATGATAATTTGACCTTTGTGAGGATACAATTAGAATTCAACAGAGCTGATGTCAGATGTCATATCTAGTCACATTTTCTACCTTGTGTTTGCTGAAATATTCCTGACCACAATAATTATGCATTCATTTGTTTTGCAGTTTTTTTCTCTGTTTTAAGTGGATTACAAACTCATTTGTAATGGGCATTAGCGAGCAGCAATCCAAAACAAAGGTGCCACCATTTGTCCATCATCCGTTCGGCCTGATCTTGTGAAAATCCCCTGGAAAGGGTCACAGTCCTGCCACAAATTCCATTAGATAATATGCATATTTTCTAAGCATTTGGCACAATTTTCACAAATGAAGTGCGAGCAAGTAAGCCAGCCTGTGAAATAAAACATGGACCCAGTATTCAATTTCACAGCCAGAACGGCATTAGCATTAACATAAAAATATTGGAAGATATTGTGTGCAAAACTGAAGGTCAAAATGTCTTAGTTTGTTAATCTTTTGCAGACAGTGCAGAGGTGATTACCTTCTCTTGATACTGGCGGTGTGAGGCATCCAAGGACTGGACCAGGTTAGCTGCATGACCGAGGAACATGGCGTAGCAGGTGGCCCCCACCACCATACTGATCATGGTGAGCCAAACGTCAGTTAAGCCTTCTGGAGGGTGGGCGCCATATCCTATACACAGCATGTGACTCATGGCCATAAAGAGGGCGTAGGAGTACTGAAGGTGCCATGTCGAATTCTGGGAAAGAAAGAGTAAACAAGGAAGGTTGTGGGAGAATATACTTTAGATTGCTACAGACACATGAATGCAGCATTAGGGACATTTTACAGTAGGATTTGAAGATATAGAGTTATCCTATTAACAAGGGGGGAAATTGAAACCTCTAATGTCTGAAAGAGGAATTAGTGTTCTTCTTCCATATTTAATTTTAAACACAGCAGCTGGCAAGCGTCTACTCAACGTTATGATTAAGGTGAAATAATAAAAGCAATATTTTTTGTCACGTTTTTATAAAACATGAGTGCATCAATGTACTTCTCACCACCATGTTGTTTTTGGAAACCCAGCAGTCTGGGGGGAAATCTTGTAGCATAGGCACCATGAAGGTCAGGCAGCCATCCCAGTGACACAAAAGCAGCATCATACCAATCAAGTTGACGATGCGCACGGCAGCGCTGGCCAGGTCATAAGTCATGTGGAAGATCTGAGGTGAGAGGAAGTTGTACGGAAGGACAAAAGTTGAATTGCTGATGTGCACTGTTGTGTATGTCATCACGAGCTTCATATCTCATCCTTCCATTACCTCCTCCCACTGGTGAATGTAGCGGATGAGGCGAGACAGTCGGAGAAGACGCAGCAGACTGAGGATCTTGGTGAAGCGCACGATGCGGAGGGCGCGGGCGGTGCGGTACACGTCAGACGAATCTTGCAGGGACTCCAGGTCAACGACAAGGAAGATGTAGTCAACGGGGATGGAGGAGATGAAGTCCACCAGGAACCAGGTGCGAAGGTAATGCATGCGAATATTTTTGGGGTCTAGGATGATGTGGCTGTCCTCTACCGGGATGCCCGTGCGGAAATTGAAAACCAGGTCCATGAGGAAGAGAGTGTCCGACAGGACGTTGAAGGTGATCCAGGGCATGGTGTTCTGGTCTTCAAAGAAGGTGATTCCCCAGGGCAAAATGACCAGATTACTCATCATCAGCAGGAGCATCACGATGTCCCAGTAAAACCTGGATAGAACAGGAGAGATGGCAGACTGAGGTTGTCTGGATGTAAAGCTGTAAGCAGTTCTTGCAGCTAAATCCCAAAACCTTTGCAATATTGTGCAGTGATGCAGATACAGCTGCTGTCTGGATTTTTGCTAATTTTACAGCATGCAACACCAAAGAAAAGACCCATAGGGTCATAGATCAATTATTTGCATTAGAATAAACTGACAGGACTCTTATGATTGCAATATAAATATCAGTTGTTTTTTCACGGCTTAATGAAGTAACGCAGTTTCTTGTTGTTTGAGGCTATTTTAAAGTATAGACAACATTTAAATTGTCTTAGATAGACAAATAAATGATAAAGGAAAATTAATGAAAGAAACATATTTATATTATTATTAAGTGCATCTTTTTCAAGTAAACAAAAATTCATTTCTGCATATAATTTGAATGTTCTAAATAAAATAAAAAAGATATTGTATGAAATGTTTATAGTTATATTTATGTGATACATACAATGTGTATGATTTTAAAAGGGATCTTGGTTTGTGTGAAATGATATGAGCGTATTCTGCTAATGACAATGTAATGTCAAGTTAATTGTGTGAACAGAGCTTCTTTAGGTTGGGAGTATAGTAGAGAGATCCAGGGAGCTTTCTGGAGATTTAAGGCCTTATCCCGGCATGCAGCGTAAGGCTTATGGGGAAATCTGTTCACGTAGTGAGTGAATTAACTGTCGTGGAGTCTATTGGTGTCAGCCACACATTGTATTTGTTGCAGCTGATCCAGAATACAGTATTCAATGTAGAGGGACACCAGTGACATTATAGTCAACTACATTCATTACATGCTTTTGCGTGCTTTTAGTGTCATACAAAGCTTTTATCATTGTGTAATGAAGGTCCTGTTTTCCCAAGTGTCCAGTGTCTCGCTATAGCACAAGTACTCAGTCTAGGTTGGTCGTTTCGTTGGTTATCAGTTTGTGTGTTTTACTTTTGCTCTCAATCTTTTATATCACAGAGTAACAGAATACGCACCACACTTTCTACTAATTCGAAAATGAGATACAAGAATTGATAGATTGGTTCCCCTTATCATTCATGTTTATCCCTCCATCTACCCGCGTCGTCTGTGTCTACATTCCGGTTACACCACTCATTATCATCTCACTTCATAATGCAGCAGATTAGTGGTTAGTTGCTGCTAATAACTTCACCAAAGTCTCTGAACACCATTAGGGCTGTTTACATGAAACATGTGAAAGGCGGAGTTAATTCTGCTGAATGAAAACCTTTTAGACGTTTTAGCTATAAATAAAAGCAGTGGTGGAACATGAATAAACTTTTTTTTTTTTAAAAGCATTTTATGTTGACTCTTAATCCAGGCTTGAGCATTACTATAACTATTACATAACTATAATATGGATCGCCATTCAAGCTGCTGTTCATTTAAAATATATATATTTTTGTTATTTTATTGAAATTCTCATTACATTTTGTGAGCGATTCATTGTTAAATGTTTTGACAAAAAAATGGTGTCTCTCAACACAGAGATGAACCTTTCCAATCATTTCCTTTGGGCCGAATTAAAAGATAAGACGGCCTGTATCTCCTTGAGCTCATTGCATGCATTGAGTCTTCCACAAGCTTAGCAGCTGTGAATACTAATAAAGGCCATGTTCACATTCTATGGTTCATTGTGATGAAGGCACCACAGATACACATTGGTTTGTGGACTGCTGTTTGAAAGCCTTTGAGGTTTGTATTTTCGTCTTCTTAGCATTGTGCTGTCGTTGTCTTGGGATTTTTGCAAACAGACCTGACATGAAAGGGTGGGTCTAAAGGCATCCAATAAGGCAAGGGAATTCATTTGAGTGAGATGCAGGGTCATTTTCTCATAGACTTTTACGGAATCACACTTCTTTTTGCAAGCAGAGGAGTCGAACCCTGATGCCTATCAGAAAGAATGCAAGTTGAAGGCACTTGGACATTGGGTGAAGTTGGGAAGTTGGGTGAAGAGCCTGGAGGGGACTAGTTGACAGTGCGGCCGACACTTGCTAGATTTAGCAACTTTTAGAACAACCTGGGCATTTCAAATATGAGTCGTTACTAAACAGAAGCAAAGGAGATGTTTTGGATATCAGCAAAGGACCTATGTCATTCCTCCTGATATCCCCAAATTGGATTGATAATGCAAAATGAATGCAACTAAAGAGGACATCTGAGCGCAGAAATGTATGATTCAAACCCATCCATTAAAAAGGGAAGTAAGAGCATAAGGTTTAAAGGAGAGTATGGCCTCTAGTAATCCCCCCTCAGCTGTCCGTGTATTATTGCATAATAGAGTAAGATTGGAATTATAGGGATTCTTATGGGTAATAATCCCTCTGCACTGGTTTATCCCCTCTGTCTGGCACAGGCCTGATGATTTTAAATTTGATGCCTGCTATTGTTAGGGCCTATACATACAATTTGCCTTGGGCATTTTACTAATATTTTTCAGTCAGAAAAGGCTGAATGATCAGACTAATCCTTCAAAAGTGAGGCTGAAATAAAGAAAAGAAATATTGGATGTTTTTCAAATGGAATATATTGGATCGCTGATGTTAACAGAATCAATTAGAATGTAGTTCTCCTTTCTCATCAGCCGGGAGAAAGGGAGTTACCAATAGAACCATTAATCCAGATGATCTTGTCCTATATAGTGTATCACTAATCAAATCCCTTCATCGCCTTATCATGCGAGACCCACCCTGACACCAGCTCCTGTCCTGCAGATTGTCCTTGGAAGAATTGGATCTAAGTGTCACAGACTGTTTGGTTGGATGTAAATTGGTTACGTTTAAGTGAAGACTGAGAAAAATGAACCACCTATTAGGGAAATTTTGTTTGGGCAAAAGTGTACTGACTTTTTCCCTCATTTTGCATGTTCTGTCTATTCATAAATAATGGGAAATGAAAAGCAGACCGGGATTAGGACCTCCGAAGGCAACGTCATCATTACCTGAAGTCACTGTAAGGGTGGATGATCCACACTCCAAAGCTCTTGACCCTGGCCTGCTCAGCAGCAACACCCTTATGGCTACCGAACATGCGCAGGGAGAACTTGTTGACCCCGGGCTGCAACATTGACCCCAACTGCTTCTGGAAGATGGGCGACTGTTCCGGTGAGGGTCTTGTGCAGTCGCTCTCTACTTGGCCCTCCTCGTGGGTGTCGAGCAGGCCATCCGGATCTGCCGTGTAGTCGTCATTGTGAGTCTGGACCAAGGAGAAGAGCGTCTTGGTCACATCGGCCCTCTTTTCTGGCTTCGGGGATGGGCTGGCGGGGGGGGTCGTTCTCTGTGAGCCGCTTCTCCACCTCGAGAAGCGCAGGCTGCTCCAGCTGCGGTACCTAGACGTCTCCGGTTTGTGAGAGGGACTCTCGCCAATGTTTCTCTGGTCCTCGATGCTCCTGGAGAGGCTGTTCATTTTCATAATTTGCGCTTCAAGCCGGTAAGGAACGGAGGGGTGTTCTGTTGTCCCTGACACTTGTAGGGCCCTGGTGGTAAAGTTCACTCACTAGTAGAGCCTCCTGCAGCCGTTTCCATCCGATGCACTCTTTTAGCGTAAACTTCCTTCGCAATACTGCAATGTTTCTGAAACACTTTAAGCTTAAAATACCATGCAGGTAGTGAACATCAAAACTCTCTTTGAACTCTCAGATTAGCCAACACAAATTGCAAGTCTCAAAATCGTATATAGTAGAACCAATGGCTTTCTCAAACACATAAAAAAAATTCCACCGATAAAAAAGTACTTCCCTGGAATTTGGTGAATCCTCCGCCCCGTAAAAATGAAAACTTCAGCCTGACCCGTATTCTGTCATTGTTGGTTTGACCGGACGCAAATTGTCAGCGAGGTTTTGTGAAGCCTTCAGTAATCGCGGCTTGGCATAACTCCGTCCCCCCCTCCCCTCTCCCTCTGCCTCCCGCGCAGGGGGAGGAGGGGGGGGGGGTCAGGGTCCCGGGCTGCTGATGCGGGTCCCGCAGCGATGAGCTGAGCTGCCCCAGTGAGCACAAGACGTTATTTCAACGTTGAAATATGGTTGAAATCGGGTTGAAATGAGGTCTGAACGTCTAAGACCTCATTTCAACGTCTTTTCAACAAGCGAAAACGTGCACGAAACATCAACGTGCTAAAAACGGGTAAATTTCTCGATGATGTGTCATGTTGTAACGTAAGGTTGAAAGAGAGACGATAATATCATTAAGATTATCATAATAATGAATGAACTGGTCGGCGAAATTTGGTCTACGCAAAGACGTGATTTCAACGCATTTAAGATTTTTCTTAAAACGTCATGAATATAGAAATACAGAGTGTGTGTCTGTTACGCCGCCACCCCGGCTCGGGAGAGGAGGCGTAACAATATGCTTTAAGGACAAAATAATGCGGGCCGTTTCAAACATTAGTTGTAAACACGTAACTCTGATCACATCTGTAACGCGCATGCGCAAGTTCTTAGACGCTTGCACCGGGTGCAGCGCGAGGGGAAGTGTGTCCGGGAGCAGAGCGACGTGAACGGGCTGATACAACCACGGCTACCGGCCCCACTACTCTGTAAGTACGTGAGTGTTTGAATGAAGCACACCTGGAACTATAACCAGTTATTTTACTTGTGCTGCCCACTCGATACGGGAAAGACCGTTATTTTGGTAAGCTAGTTAGCGTTAGCGCAGATCGTTTGCTAGTTAGCATGCTAGCTCGGAGCATGCTAGCGTTCAACATGAACTGGACCAAAAGTAAACCTCACAGAGTATTTTCCGTGTGTTTGGTGTTGCTTATGCGTTAGGTTGTTGCTGTACCCATATCATATTATTGCCGTTCCCATGTCATGTAGAAAATACACGTTTTTAAAGCAAAGCGGCCTAAACACAGATCGCAGGTGAATTCAACAAGTTGTGGCCTGTAAACAAGCTTGCCAAAACATCGTAAGTTACGGCATGCTTAAAGCAACATTGTAAAGTATGGTACTGTATAATATACCTGGAAATGTTACTCCAGAAATGCCATAAATGGTTTATAATGTCATAAGTAAACAATCTATAAATAAGGGTTCTCAAACACCTGCTGCTGTTATCATTATTAAACTTTTTTATTACTGTCATAAACCCAAATTACACACTTTGCCTTTTCCCTAAAGTCTTTGTTCTTCCCTCCTCACAGGTTCCTGTGGAGGGAGGTTACATCTGATGGAGTTTGTCCCTGCAGTTGTCCTGCCTTACACCTGGTGTACTACTCTGAATATTTGAATAATTTCTGTTGCAGGAATTGAACGTACTGTACATCTTTAAGTTGTTCTTTCTGTACATACTTACTCCTCCACTGTTCACCCTTAAGTGTTGTCCAGTTGAAGGGAGTTTTATCTGTGCCGATGTGATGGTTTCGGGACAGGATGCTACATGTTTACACACTGTAAAGCTCCCTCAGGATTATTTTTCATTTTGGGTTGAACAAAATAAAATGAATTGAATTAACTTGTTGACTAGAGGCATCTGCAACTGAGGGGTGTTCTGCACATTCTGCATCATTGAGTGATGATGAGGGAGACGGAGCTGATTTCAGGTATACGATCCGGATTCAAGTGACTCAGAGCCAGATCTTGTTACACAATCTGAAAATGAAGTGCCAATGATTCAGAAAAATGGTTTACAAACACTAAATTCTAAACTAACTGGTTCATGTTGTGGCTTCACTTATAATTTGATAGTTTATTTTCACAAAATATAATTTATTTTTGTATTCTGTTTTGTATAGGAAAACTGTTTAGTGTTATATTGATATGAATAAATACAAATTAATCAAATTGTGTTGTCCTTGTTAAGGGCTATTGACATGATTGACAACTGTCAACAGTTGATTGTGTGTAACTTGTACTTTTCCAGCGATTAAGTTATCCGTTGAAAAGACGTTTAAAAGACGTCTATGACCCGACGTTGAAAAGACGTTGCAAAATGGTTTAAAAGTGAAAGTTGTTTCAACGTCTATTCGTAGACGTTGAAAAGACGTCTATGTTTAGACCCGTTTTCAACGTGATTTTTAATATCGGTGGTAAACGCACAAATGTGGACGTCATTTCTTTTTACACCTATAAAATAATGCTATAGCACAAAGTAGAGGACGACATTTTACCGTATTAAAAATCACGTTGATATGCGGTCTAAATATAGACGTCTTTTCAACGTCTACGAATAGGCGTTGAAACAACTTTCACTTTTAAACCATTTTGCAACGTCTTTTCAACGTCGGGCATAGACGTTGAAAAGACGTCTTTTCAACCAAAAAATGTTCACTGGGGCTGGTCGAAGGGAACCCGCAGCGCCATCGTGTCATCGCGTACGTTGATGTTGTCCCGCTCGATATTTGTTTTCATTGACGACCTTCAACTGTCACATTTCAAATTATCGTTATCAACGTATTACACGGCGCCCGAGAAAAGAAAGGAATGGTTCAATATTTAAGTCATTACGCGTTTCTTCCAGGGAGTTAAAGTAGATAGATGTCATTAGCAGCCGGTCAGCTTAGCTAACCTCTTGGAAATAGATGGAAAAAGGTCCAAACGTGTAACACGTTTGCCTTTCAGAACATCTTAAAATGTCGTTTAGTTAAACCTAAATATCCATTTTATTGTGAGAAATTGTGAGACTTTTTCTGACGTGAATAAACGTGGTGGAGGTGGTTCAGTTAAATTATTATCTGCAAGAGAAAAACTAGACAATATGGCCATTTTTTAAAATTGTGTTCAATTATTCTTCACTCTTTGGGTTGCTTTATGTAAATGTAATATATGCATTTCAAAGTATAGTTTGACCATTACAAAGCTGAATACATGGTAATTTATCTTGGATCATACACAGATGATGTTTGGAGAAACATGTGTTTACTAGGAAGACACAGGTGTATGTAGAAATAATTGATTTTATTATATACAACGAGTGGAACAGGAGTGTAATTATGACAGTGTTTGCATTGTAAAAGAATTTTATTTAACTGTACCTCAGTACCTGGAATGATACATACTACAAAATCCCAACCAACCTGACACCTAGAACTAATTGTGGAGAGATTTTACTCCTTCAACTCCTTGAGGAGTCTTTGTGATGTGTGAACATACAACATACTACAGGAAGCACAATCACGCGCAGGCACACGTGAACACTACCTGCACGCACCTTACAACCAATCAGAGAAAGATCTCACTCCTTCATCTTCATTGAGCCAGGGTTTCTTGTTTGGCGCCACACAATTTCCTCAAAGAAAGAATTATACTGTATTATTATCATTCAAACATTTATGCTACGTTTTCCAAAAATGTTTGATACTTTTTACTTACTTAACTGTTGGATCATCCTTGACAAAATCACACATTGGGGGGTAGCCTGTCGCCTGTGTGTTCAGATTTGCAATCTCTTGGTTCCAGGCTTCAAAGTCTGATTTTAAATTTGCTTTGTGCCAAAAAAAGAGATTGTACAATTTAGACTCAAACAGTAATTATCATATTTCACCACATGATGGCACTAGCTGTAGCTAATTATTTGTAATGTAATGTGTGTTATGCCTTCAGTTTCTGTGTGTTCCTTCTCCTTGGCGCCCAGCTCCTCTGCTTTAGTTTTCTACAACAACAGTGTGAAAGAATTGTCAGTCAATATGGACATGGAAGTTGTGTTACACAATCAGTGAATATTTACAAAGGAAAAAACATTGTCATTATTGTTAAACGTAAAGTTTGGTATTTAGAAGCTCCCACTTCAGTGACATTGTGTGACATAATCATTTAAAATTACAATTTGGAGTACCTGCTCTGCAAAAAAAGATACCACATTACTTATATATTATCTAATATATTAGTTAATGACTGGTGCATTAATACATCAGCTTCTCCTTGGACCATCAAGGATGACCCAACAGTTAAAGTAAAAAGTATCAAACATTTGTGGAAAACGTAGCATAAATATTGAATGATAATAATACAGTATAATTTTCTTTGAGGAAAATGTGTGGCACCGGGACCACTTTACCAATAACAGTAAATTACTGCTATTTTCCTTCATTTTTGGTGAAGTATGGGAAACCTCTCACTTCTGTTTTTGAATTCTAACAATCTCAGACATTTACAGAGTAACTGCTTACAACCCATAGCCCCTGACATAAAGACAGCTAAATAAAGTGGCATACAGTTGACTCACTACCTTGAAAATGTACTGAAAGTGTGTATAGTTTAGGGGGGGGGGGGGCAATTGGCAGAAATGAACTATAATATCAAAACGTATGTCCTAGTGTATAATGACCTACAAATAAGAATTGTGTTTTTGTTACCTTGCATGAGGCATTTGTGTCTACATACAGAGCTGAGTCTCTAACCAAATACGTTACGCAAATAGTGTCACAATCATCTCTTAGTTCACCTGGAATATTTCCTGTCTCTTCCAGAATTGATAAAAACAAAGAACAAGGCGAAGAGCTATACTCAGTCAAGTCACATCGTCACTTGTATTTCTTCTTTTGAGGAACAGAAAGGAAAACAGTAGAACAAATAAAAACAAACGTTTCACCATTTCTGCTTCACAGGCGGTCATTTCTGTTGTGCTCTTCTCCAAGTCTGCGACGGCTTCGGCCACGTTCTTCTCCTCATCCTCTGCTATTTTATTTCCCTTAATCAGCAGATTTTCAAACTCGACTTTGTCGTTATCTAATTTTGATAGTCGATCATTGAAACTGACCAAATTCGTTGTTTCTATTTCCTTGTTCAAACGGCTCACGACAGGTTGTCGCCCCAGAATAAACCCCAGCACTATCAGGGACACCGAGATGGACACAAGGGCCACAAACCAATGAGTCTGCATTGGAGCTGTTAGGACTTTTACTCTGTGAAAAAAAAGAAAAGAACGAGAGGGATAAACGCAGCTGCAGAAGCAGGGAAGACACATTTTCAGTCAAGATTTGATCCGTCACAGGTGGTAACAATAGTCAGAAAAACTTCCTCCCCTCCGGGTCCTATTCCCACTTACCTTCCGATGCGAAGGTGACTTTCGTTCCTTTCTTCTCGTGATTACAAATCTTTCGCGAAAACTGCGTGGGTGGTCTGCAGACAACCTAACTTTCATTTGATTTGATTTCAGACAATGTCTGGTTACGGTCGTTGGACTTGCCTCCTCCCTCATTTTCAACGAACCGGTTTTATGCTTTACAGCTTCACCGTGAAAACAGGTTGAGTGAGTCACTTGACAATGAGTTGCAAAATGCAACGTGTTTTTACGCGATAGGGAGAGAACCAGTTCCCCCTACAGCACATAAGTCAAACTCGCGGCCCGCGGGCAACACACGGCCCGCCCGGGCGTCCAGTGCGGCCCGCCGCCGGAGTGCGTACGCCTGGTGACAGCCGTCACCGTCAGTCACCGAACCCTCGGCCGTGCCGTTCGCCGGTCGGATCGGCAGCGCCAGCCCCACGTCAGCCATTTGCCGGTCGGACCATCAGCGCGCACAAATACCTGGTTTGACACCCCGCTCTACAGGAAGAAGGCGATGGCTGATTGGAGCTGTGGGATCATGTTCAACTGGAAACTGTTTCAGCGATAAAATAATGAACTAATCGTCCTCCAAGTGTCGATCTGAAAGGTGTATATTGTGTTTACTAAAGGATCAGGAATGTTATGAGGATAATGTGGTATCAAGTAAACAGCTGACAGCGTCTTGGATCTCTTCCAAAACGGATTCATTTTCTGAAGTCTCTGGTTATGCGATCATGTAACCCAATGCCTGTTTCTTAAGATTTGACCCCCAAGCTTGAGGGTCAGGTGGTAATTCAAGTTGATAATGTCTAGTTTGACATTCGTTTAAAAAGCTTTTCAACCTATTCCTTAAAAACTGGGCAAAAATGTATATTTCTTGGGTTGGATTAATTTGGTTAAGATGATCATCGCATCAAGTTGTATTATATTTCATAAGCTTCCTTTAACCTTTCTGCCCAACCATTAGAAAATATGTTATGTGTGGGCATTAATAAAAGCAAACACACTTTAATCAAAGTGTAACCACTTGTACCGCAGGGTGTGGTTATTAACTCTTATGGTTAATTATTTAACAACAACACATTTGCAGGTAACCAAAGTAAGCAGGCTGAGGCAAATCATTCCCCCAGATTACAACTTAAAAAAAGATAATGATACAATGTATTAGACCAACTCCCATGCACTAGGAATTAGAAGAGAACCAAATGGGAATTAATAAACAAATTGAGTGCTAGTGTTGACTAGGCTGCAGTGGAGCAAGAAGGGGGTGGGGGGGGGGGGGGGGGGGGTGGCGGATCTGAGACAAGGGCCCTCACCGGCTGGGGCAATCCATCTTCTGGGTGACTTGATTCTGGAAACTGGTATTAGGTCCTTTGCTGATATTAAGAGCTCCACATGACGTGACAATCTTATTCAGGTGAAGCTCCGCTCTGTCTATACTTATTCATTATATAAACTATTAAACAGAAGCTTTATGCACTCAAAGTAAGACTGAATCTAATGTGACGTCCCATGGAGATACAAGAAAAAAGCTCGAAGTTGTTCTGGTGAGGCTGCAAAGAACCAATAGCAAATCTGCATACTTATCAAACCTATCCTTCATTCCACGTCAGTGTCGTGAACGCAAAGCAAGGACCAGACTTGAGACTTTAATCAAAGCAATATGACAATGTTTATTTGTGACAGGAGTATTCAGTCCTGCAGTCATACGTGCACGGACCTGTTTCAATCTGTCTAGCAACAGCAATGAAAGGGCGCTTAATACAAAGTGCGCTCGGAATATATAGTCTTTAAGAGCATTTTTGATTGGTTCACTATGATGGAGGCTTGTTTATAACCTTCGGAGAGCCCCATTGGAGCACAGGGATGTCCATCCCTTCAGGCTCTCGGATCATCACGTCTCCTGTTGTTCACGAGTTCACTGCATACTTGAGATGGTTTGTGTGTGAGACATGTTAGTCTCAATATTCTGTTTTATCTACAACTGACCCTGGGAGTGCGTGTAGTTCTTTAGCAACAGGTTCACTCCATATTAAGGCTGTTTTGCGTGTGAGCCATGGTCACCCAGTCCCATGTATGGACGTGACCCTGAGAGTGCGTGCAGCCTTTTTATCAACATGTTTGTGTGCTCCATACACAGCCTCCACTCATTATTATTATTCAATTATTGTTCAAGTGTAATTGCCGTCTAGCGTGAGCATGCATGATTATATTTAATCCTCAACATCAGCCACAGAAAAAATGCTAAATAAAGCTTTAAACATATTAAACTTAACTTCATCAGATGTCAGGTGTCAACTGTTCTATAGAACCATGTGTTGTCCTTGATAACTACGATTTCACTCAGGACCCACCCACAACAGGGCACGCCCTGGACTTAATCATCACCAAAAGTCAAAACATTTCCAAGGTCTTTGTGACTGATGTTGCACTCTGCGATCATTTCTGTGTTTTCTTTGAGTGCAATCTCCTTGCACACAAATGTACAAACCGAGGTTTCGACTAAGCGTAACTTCTTTGAGCAAAACAGGGAACTCTTTACTCAGAAGTTGTCCTCCACACCAGCTGTCTCTGGTATCTCGATCAATGAGCTTGTAGATAGCTTCAATTTAAAAGTTAGACATGTTGTTTATGCTGTTGCACCCACTAAAGTGAAGCTTGTCTCTGGTAAGCAAAGGTCTTTTTGGAGAAAGGCCACAGAAGTGTCGAAGAGCTAAGTGCAGGCGGTTAAAAAACAAATCTCTAGGTTCACTGCGACATCTATAAAGACAGACTTTGCAACTATAATGTAGAGCTGAGAAATGCCAGGCAGTCCTTCTTCTCTGACATCATAAGAAAAAATAGAAGCAACACACAAATAATATCCATTCGAATTACATTGACTCAACCATGAATGTCTGGAAGACATTACACAACATCTAAAGTCCTCCTGTTGCTTAGATATTACACCAATATCACTTTTTCAAGAGAATTCTGCATGACAGCTGATCATTTGTACACACATCCCGTCTCTTGGATGTCTTCCCACATCATTTCAACCCCCCCCCCCCCTTTTAATTAAAACTATTCAGAGAAAGCTGATATTCTACAAACAAACAACTTATTGGACGTAAATCCTACTTGAATGAGCGAGAATACTTGTGTGTGTGACTAATGACACATCAGATCTATTACATCTTCCATGCTGACATGAGCCTGTTCCAACAACATATTGTTATCTAAAATGTGCCCTTGCAAGTGAAAGACATGCCACGATGGAAGTGAGCAACAGTTTGTAAAACTGTCCTCTCACTTAAGTACAAAAATAAGAGGAGCAAATCATCTGCAGCGTCGTCATACAAAGTTTGGTTGAATTGCCGGGTGCAGAGTGCAGGCATTTGGTCATACAAAGGATGAAACGGTTTGCAAGCAGTTTAGGTTGTTCCAAGTTTATTGTGACTCTTTGTTTCTTTCCTTAAGTAAAGAGGAGGTCCGCTTGTGGCTTCGGGAGCAGCTCAGAATCTTAACATTCAGTGTCTCTTTTAAATATTATATTTCTTTATACATCACTATTATGCAATACAATAACTTTACAGGGAGGATTTCTCTCTTTCTCTCTCTCCAGATACCTCTTCTTTCAAAGAGGTATCTGCCTTTATTATCTCCATTGTAACATGCACTTACAGTAAATGTAACCTTATTGTTAAGTGCAATAAATCGTTATAACCCCCCGACCAGCTTGCTAGACTTCTAGAATCTCTTGGAGACATCAAAACATGGATGACCTGTAACTTCCTGATGCTAAACTCGGGAAAAAAAGTTATCTTGATGGGCCCAGAGCGCCTTCGAAGTCAGCTGTCACATGATACAGTCTCTATGGATGAAATTGCTCTGGTATCCAACAGCACCGTCAAGAAGCTTGGAGTTCTCTTCGACCAGAATATGTCCTTCAACTCTCATATAAAAAAGACTTCAAGGCCTGCCTTTTTTCATCTACGTAATATATCGAAAATCAGGAACTTCCTGTCTCAAAGTGATGCAGAAAAACTAGTTAATGCTTTTGTTACTTCTAGACTGGATTACTGTAATTCTTTGTTATCAGGCTGCTGTAAATCTCTCAAGCCTCTACAGTTGATTCAGAATGTTGCAGCACGTGTATTAACAAGGACTAAGAAAAGGGATCATATTGTTCTTTTATTGACTTCTCTGCACTGGCTCCCTGTTAAATCAAGAATAGAGTTTAAGGTACTTCTCCTCACCTACAAGGCACTTGCTGGTGAGGCACTGTCTTATCTTAAAGAGCTTGTTACACCGTATTGCCCTACAAGGCATCTGCGCTCTATAGATGCTGGGTAACTTGTGGTTCCTAGAGTTTTAAAAAGTAGGATGGAAGCCAGAGCCTTCAGTTATCAAGCTCCTCTTTTGTGGAACCAGCTTCCACTTTCCTCTTTGATATCGCTTATGGGGCGGCTCAGGTTAGCCTGGACCGGCCCATGGGCTAGATGCTGCCCACTTTGATCTGAGTGTTTTGGGACAGAGGATGTTGCATATGTACAGACTGTAAAGCCCTTGGAGGAAAATTTAATTTGCGATTTTGAGCTATAAAAAAGAGAAAGAATTGAATTGAATACCCGATTATTTAAAGAAACTGATCACGTTCAGATTTGTGTTTTATGCATCACAATACAAAACCTGCTGTATGTGTGTGTGTGTATTTGTCACATATATTTGTGCCAACTTATTGAATTGTGATCCTGCAGAATGAATAGAACAATCAGATAAAGTCTCTATCTTTTAACATCGCACCAAACACAACATTGGAACAATTAAGAAACAACACCACAGCACGTCACAATAGACCAGGACAGCAGAACAGAGCCTTGCTTGATCAATGTGAAATAAGTCAAGCATTTGATAGCATTGAGAGTGAAGCATTTAAACAACTCACACCCTCTCATTATTCTTACAGGTGGTGACCGAGCTGCCACAGAGTCAACAAATAAATCACACTTGTTGAATGTTTTACAGTCACACTTTGAAGTCACATTGATGGGCTCAAAGCCAGTGAAGCAATAACATATCACAATGGTCACGCAGGGAGTGTAGGAGTCAAACTAATCTGTATAAAATGTACAGCAGTCTCACATCCCGTTTTAGGTGCTTTTCCTTTACCCTTTTACTGGGATTTGCTGGTTCTTTGCTAATTTGTTTCACTGCAATTAACGTGTTTATGAGCTGGTGGGATACAATCAACTTCATTAAATATCATCTGTCTCCCAGTTAACAAAGGGTTTAAAAGAAATGTGTCACATGATGCTGTATTTGCTCAGTTCTGAGAAAAGCCATGTAAAGATGCTGATTGGTCCATTGGTGGAGGTCAAAAAGTATTTAAGGGTGCTCAGATCCTGCACCTAAACCCCCGGATGACTTTTGAAAAGCTCAGGTGAATGTTTTAAATAACTGACGAATTAAACAAGATACTAATTTGTTCTTTAGCTATTTTCGTCAAATGTTTTTATGTTCATTTTGTTTTTAGATGTAAAAATTAAAACTTAAATGAGGCTTGCAACATTATGGTATTTAGATGTGTTTACATGCAAGATTAAACATTAAAAAGGTACAATTTTCCTGACTTATTGGTTTCTTTTTTGGTAGTAGGTCCTCTCCACTGACAAACATGGGTTTGTTTGTTGCAATCTTTTCAGTTCTCCTACTGAGTGGTAAGTTATCCCGCATTGTTTTTAAACAAATAATATTTTTCTTATTAATGATTGATAGACATGAATGTGAGTTAAATTAGATTACAACCAAAGTTAAAGAAACAGCTTGGACTGCAGAATATCTCAAAACATGTATTTGTCGGCTATTAATATTAAAATATCTAGTGACAATGTGAACATTAATTCTTTGAAGATTTTTATGTAATGCCTTCTGTCACATACCAAAAGGGACTCAAACAGGTCAATAACAATCAATATTGTTATGGGTTTGTATTTAATAGTTGCAGAAATGTATGCAATGAAATGTTTAAGCACATTTGGCAGAAACTAACTTCTAAACCTCTTCCAGGATTTTGCAGAGGAGGACCAACGACTTTAACACCACAGTCGAGCACCTGCTGGGTCATGGGCCCCCTCTTCTACACCTTTGATAACTATCATTACAGCTTTACGGGCAACTGCACCTACACCCTGGCAAAGAACTGCCATGTTGATGACACGCTCCCGGCTTTTGAGGTGCAGACCAAGAACATGAACAAGGGAAGCGTCCAAGTTCCGACGGTAGAGGCGGTCACAGTCAATGTCTACGGGATCAACATCAATATAGTTCGCTTTGAGTCGGGTGTTGTCCGGGTAAGTCCGTCAGTAGTGTTGCACTGGGACTTTTGTCCTGCAGTGTCACTGTCTGAATGCATGCATTGTATGGTCAACACTAGACAAATGTTTTGATTCATTTTTTTGCTGCATGGGATCCATTACTTTTAATTTGTTAATCATCTGGAGATGCATCTGATAGATTATCAGATTTTTACATTATAGTATTAAAAAGCTTAGTTATATGACTAAAAAATGGACTTTAGAGAAAGCTTTGGTTCCGACATTTATATGCCGGGAAATAGTGAGTGTCAAAATGAAGAAAAAAAATTAAATTTTAAACTTTAAACTATTTTAAATGGTGGTGTTTTGAGGTGACGTCAACTTTTTAAAAGTCCAGGTACAATCCTCCAATTCACTCGTTCTGAGTCCAGACCTAGTTCCATTGAATTTCATTTAAATTTCTAGTTTTGGAGAAATTTGTCTATGCATCAAACAAATCAAAAAGAACAGAAGCAATGGAAATATCTTTGACAGTTGCAATGTGGTGACTATATGTTCAAACATATTGTCATGCAAAAAGTGCTATGCAAGTAAAATTGGACGTATTTTCAGGTGAACTATCAAAAATGGAATCTCCCGATCGACTTGAACAACGGCCAGGTGAAGCTTTTCCAGAGAGGTCTGTACGTCATCGTGGAGACAGACTTCGGACTGACCGTGCAGTACGACTGGAACGAGAACCTCGCCGTCACCGTGCCCGGCCTCTTTGCCGGCAGCGTGTGCGGCCTGTGTGGCAACTTCAACAACCAAGCGGACGACGATCTCACCACTCCCAGCGGCTCAGTGGCAGGAAGTGTTGCAGCGCTGGGGAAGAGCTGGAGGGTTCCCGGCGCCGCAGACGATGCCAGTTGCCAAGATGGATGTGGGGACCAGTGTCAAAGTTGCCCTCTCAGTGAAGTGCAAAAATTAGAGAAGCAAATCTTCTGCAGCGCCCTCCCGCAAAATTTTGTTCAACTTCTGGGTTGTCAACCCGACATTGATACCGAGATCTTTACAAGCAACTGCATGCTGGACCTGTGTAAGGGCGAAGCTGTGAACACGTATCTCTGCAAGACTGTTCAAGGCTACGCTGAAATCTGTCAGAGGTCCGGGGCCAAAGGCACAAATTGGAGGGAATCGACTGAATGTCGTGAGTAATCCAAAGTGTAAAAATCATATTCAAAATACATGCTGATAAATGCAGTGGGGGAAAAGGAACTTTACATTGTAAATACAGTACATTACTTAAGTACTGTGTTTAAGTACACATTTAAAATACTTACACTTTATTGTTGTCTTTTCTATTCAGGCCACTTTCGTCTTCTACTTTATAACATTTTGTAATACCATAATATAGTAGTAGGTACTTTAATGAACTTTACTGCTGTTCTGTTAAATCATTTTAATTATTTTTTTATGAATGTCTTTTGATTAATCCAAAATGATGACAATCTCCACCTCAACCAACAAAAGTGAAATCTTGTTTTTTGTTAATGTATGAGTAATACTAATTTAAGTCTAATAATATTATGCTCACAAAGGCCATGATTCGATTTATAATCCTTTTGATTTAATGCTTTAAGTACATATTACTGTTTTTACTTCTACATACATTTAAAAAGTAACTTCTTCCATGTTTCAAACTTGCACCAGGTGTATTTCTAACATTGTTACTTTTATTTAAGGATTTTTATATATCCTATATCACTGGATACATGTGAATAACTGGATTGCTCTCATTTTGTCTCTACAGCTACACCCATTTGCCCAGAAAACAGTCACTACGAGTTCTGTGGGAGTGGCTGTCCGGCCACATGTGCAAACCAAAACACTCCCACAAAATGTAACGCCACCTGTGTGGAGACGTGTGTCTGTGATGACGGCTTCATACTCAGCGGCACCAAGTGCGTCCCCACAGCTCAGTGCGGTTGCATGTATGAGGGTCACTATGTGGAAGCCGGAGGCTCCTTCTGGGGCGGAGAGGACTGCACCAACCGCTACACATGCTCCGCTGGTGGAGGATTGTCCTCCAGTAAGACCAGCTGTCCCGCTGGGCAGCAGTGCCAAGTGGTGGAAGGAATCAGAGGTTGCTACGCTGTTAACTACGCCACATGTATGGTATCTGGTGACCCACATTTTGTGACCTTTGATGGGGATCGCTACAACTTCCAGGGCACTTGTGCGTATCAGATGGCTGCCGTCCTTTCCAATCAAACCACACTGGAACATTTTAGCGTTGTGTTGCAGAATCAGGGTCAAAATAAGGAGATTGGGTCTGTTGTCCAGCTGGTAGAGGTCAAAGTGGACGAATACACAATCGTCATAAGCAAAGACATCCCTGGCGCTGTTATGGTAATCTATATATTGACTATAAACGATCATGCTTGTAGGGCTGCAACTAATTATTCATAATTTTTAAATAATCAATTACTTTCTCATTACTTTCTCTTTCATAATTAATCGATTGTTTAGTACATAAAACACCGGGAAATTATCCCCATTAAAACTCAAAAAATCCCAATGCGACGTCATTGAAAGTGTTCTTCTTTCAACCAGCTTTTAAAAACACAAATATGTATTCAGTTATACCGTTTGAGTGTCAAAATTGGTCTCAATTGACTAATTGAATAATTTATTCATTAATTGCAGCTTTACATGTATTTTTGTAATTCGAGGAATCAATCATTAAATGTACAAATTAATTCTATTTTTCTATTATCTATTTAAGGTAAATGGCGAGCTCTCCAACATCCCTTTGAGGCTGAACAGCAATAAAATCAATCTTTACCCAAGTGGTTGGTTTGCTGTTATAGAGTTGGACTCCGGAGTAAAAGTTTACTATGACTGGAACAGTGTAGCAGTCATCACTGTCCCCAGTGCATATATGGGCGCAATGCAAGGTCTTTGTGGCAATTACAACCTCAACCCCAAAGATGACATGCAGATGAGAGATGGGAAACAAGCCACCAGTTCTGAAGAGCTTGGTCAAAGCTGGAACGTAGCCACATTCCCTGGCTGCGTGGACGGCTGCAGCGGCCCCTGCCCCGGCTGTGACGCCACTCAGAAACAAACCTACAACACTAACAGTTACTGTGGCCTCATCAGCGACCCCGCAGGCCCGTTCCGTGACTGCCACTCCATGGTCGACCCAGCGGGCTTCCTCAGCGACTGCTTGTACGACGTCTGTCTTTACCAGGGCAGCGGTAACATGCAGTGCAAGACTTTGACCGCCTACACGGCCGCCTGCCAGCTGAAAGGTGCCACAGTGTACTCCTGGAGGGCAGCTCAGTTCTGTGGTGAGTTACTATTTATACAATTCTTTGGGTTTTCTTGAACCATTGCACTGCTAAAATATTTCTGACCCTGCCTTCTTTCTAGATCGTCAGTGTCCATCAAATAGCCACTATGTGCTCTGTGGCAGCAACAGCCTCAAGTCATGTCAGAAAGAGCCAAACTATGGCGCTCCGTGCATGGAGGGATGTGTGTGTGATGAGGGCTACCTGCTGAGTGCGGGTGAATGTTTGCCTGCCGACCAATGTGGCTGCACGTTTGAGGGGAAATACTATGCGCACGGACAGGTCTTTTACCCTGATGCTCTTTGCCAACAGAAATGCACCTGTAACGGCACAGTAAGTAAGAAAGTATGAACGGAGAGTTTGAAGTTTTGAGTTTTCTGGGTTTATTTTGCCAAAATTGTTGTTACATTGAGAATTTATGTTTATGCTCACAACATTTTCCAGAATGACCAAGTGAGTGTGTCTTTCATATTAGATGCAGTGTGAGCAGTCCTCTTGTGGCAAAAATGAGAAGTGTGAGATGAAGAATAACGTGAGATCATGTCAGCCTTTGAGAAACGGACTTTGCTCCATCTCTGGAGATCCACATTACAACACCTTTGATAACACCACCTACGACTTCCAAGGCACCTGCACCTACGTCGCCGCTGAAAGCTGCCACCTGAGCGGCACGCAGCTTCCCACGTTCTCTGTTGCGGTGGAGAATGAGAAGTGGTATGATTTATCTGATAACCCCAAGGTTTCAGTGACAAAAATGGTAGCGGTGGATGTTTACGGAACAGTCTTGATCCTTCGCAATAATGATATTAATATGGTTTGGGTAAGTAATCATTTAAAGATGCGATAACCATACTTTACACTGAGAATTATTTAAATGTTAATGAGAAAACAAAGTGAATGTGAATTAAGTCATTCTTGTGATGGACCTATGGAGAATCATCACTTCAATCTGCAGATCCGTTTGGACATCCTGCTTAATTTGTACTTGTACTTTGCACCATCTAGGCTCACTATCAATGCTAGATGTCAAAACAGCTCCAATAAACTCTCTGTGATCTACCTGCTCAAAATCAAACCAGCCAGATGAAGTCCAGAAACACAGCTATATAATTGCATTGAAAGTTTGCCATATGCCAATGCAAACAAAACAGCTATTGCTGGTTTGGGTTCTAAAATTGAGTTAAAGAACTGCAGAAATTATGACAACAATAAGTCAAGGCAGGCATTAATGTGTATAAATGAATAAGAAATGTATGTGAGAATAAATGATGAGCACTCAAATTCTTGCTTTCTATTTCTGCAGGTAAATGGGATCCTATATCGCCTCCCGCTAAACCTCAACAATGGTGCAGTGCAGGTTTATCAGGATGGGGATAATGATGTCATAAGTACCGACTTTGGTCTAAGGGTCACATATGATCTGGTCTACCACGTAACTATCACTGTCCCCGGAAACTACATTGAAAGAACATGTGGCCTGTGCGGCAATTTTAATGATGACAAAGCAGATGAGTTCCAGCTGCCGGATGGAAATTTGACCAAGGACTTCCAGACGTTCGGAGCGGCGTGGAAAGTGCCCGTGCCTGGAGCGGTCTGTGAAGATGGCTGTATTGGCGACCAGTGCCCCAAATGTGACGTTTCTAAAGAAGCTGCGATAAAGGCAAAGTGCTCAATTATCCAAGACACCAAAGGTCCATTTGCCGCTTGCCATGATGTCCTTGATCCCACCTCCTACTTACGCGATTGTGTATATGATGTTTGCATGTCTAATAATGAGGAAAGCATGCTGTGTCACAGTATCACTGCATACATGTCAGACTGCCAGGGGCTGGGCGTGAATATTGGGAACTGGAGAAATGCTTCTTTCTGCCGTGAGTCTGCACATTTGTATTATTCCTTGTACACTCTAATCTTTAACTCTACATCTGGTCGAAGTTTTCTGTAAAAAATCCCAATAACTCCTATTATTTGATTACAGCTTTCACATGCAGTGCTGGCAGCCATTATGCCACCTGTGCAATCCCTTGTATGTCTTCATGTCCTGGTCTCAAAGGCATTGTCACATGCACAAAGACTTGTTCTGAGGGTTGTGTCTGTGATAAAGACTACCTCTACAATGGAACTGGCTGCGTGCGCAGTGACCAGTGCAGCTGCTATTACCAAGGCCAAACCTACATGGTGAGAAGGTGGTATATTATAATTTTTCAGGTAGACTGAGGTATTCTGCTGGAGTGAACCTGGATTTGTTTAATTTTTACACCGCAGCGGATATTGTAATCAATATTGTACACTGCAAAAATGCAAGGCCCCATTAAGACACCAAATAAATGTACTCCTTATTTTTCTCTCAGTGATATAATAAATATAATCTATAATTGATGCTTACTAGGACAGAAACGATGGATGGGCTGTATGATGTGTTTCCTTTCTTCTGCCATCACCTTAAACTTTGTCCCTTTTTCAGGTCAGAAAATCTCAGCTGTGCATGAATAGGAAAGAAAATGTTTGCGCCCCGCAAAGGTGCCCGTTAGGCGGCGTTAACCATTAACCAAAACCACGGTGTTTTGTTTCAGATTGGAGATCCCATTATAACAGATGACTGTCACAGGATTAACACTTGTCAGGCCTCTGGAGTAGTGCTGTCACAAAACATGTCCTGCAACTCCAATGAGAGATGCCTGGTTGAGAAAGGCGTGATGGGCTGCCACCCGATACGTTGCCGTCTGGGCGCCAATGGGACCCTCACTGAATTCAATGGTACGGCTGGTTTGATTACAGTGCCAGGAGCCTATGAGATCATCAAGAGCTGTGATGTCAGTTCAACATCCGGCTGGTTCAGGGTGGTGGTGAAGTTGGAAACGTGCACTCCTGGTGTCAACACAATTGTAGCTGTTTATGTGTTCTCCAATGAAAGGATGATCACGGTCAACAGCAAACATGACATCTGGGTAAGTGTCTGGACAAAGATATGACATTGATATCACTTTAAAACAGGATTGTTATGATAAAGCCTTCAATCTGTCTTCACAGATCAATGGAAGACCGTTGACTCAAACCACTTTCTCCCAGGACAATCTGAAATTGGTTGTTTCTGACAATACCGTGACAATTAGCAGTTCCAACCTTCAGGTGCTCTTTAGTTCAACTAATGATCTCACGATTAATGTCAGTGACAACGCATCGGTATGTGGGGCATGTGGAGCGATAAAGCCTCCTCCCGCAAAGCAAAGAGGCCTGAAAGAAAAAACACTGGTCTCTTTTCTTGGGACGGGATCTGCGTCACTGAACATTGGTCAGTGGACGGCTCCTGATTTCCCCCAATGGTAAGCAGCAAAAACAAAGCCTTTAATTAATGACTGATTCTAGGAGGACCTAAACATAAACACATTTTTCTATAAAAGAAAAATGTATGTATATATATATTTATATATTCTGTCACGTCCGTAGAATCCTTGATGATCAGATGATTATTATTGTCATTTTGCTTACGTTTTTAAAAATATTTCTGTTTCTTTTTCAGTGGTTTTTAAATTTGAGTCCTGCCAGCTTTCTATCAACTTCATTAATCAACACCCTTCAGCACATCATTGATTCATGAAATGATTTCAATTCATATAGAGAATACAGTATACTTGTAAATCCAATTGCTTGTTTCCTCTCAATTGTAAAAAATTGTTTTGTCAAACATCTGCAATAATAAAAAAAGAAGAATACTGAGATTTTGCTTTGTAATGTATTTTGAAATAAAAATTATTATACATTTTACTGTGGAAACCAAAATTGTTTTTTGATGTCTGATTTCTTATCTGTTAAGCTTTTTACTTAAAGTATATCTGTAAAGTATTAATTTTTTCCCTCAGTGATATGTTTTTTGTACACTAAATAATATATGATATATCACACAATGAAAAAAATGTAGCAATATATGTTTGAAATGTTAAAAAAGAAAAATAATAACCTCAAATAGTTACACTACTAATGACGGTTGCAATTGTTTTCTGAAACGCATACTCCCAACCAGCAAATAAACAACAAGGCTTTATTTTTTTCACTTTATTATGTTAACACTGACACGGCTTTGTAAAAAAGAGACGCAGATTTTTTCTACTGCATTGAACTGTGGGTATTTTTGATCCCTCAGCTCACTACAAAAAACACAAATAAGAACATACATCAATTGTTCATGTCCTATTGTAACTATTTCTTAACTATTTCTTATGGTTTCTTTACTTGACTGATCGTTCAAACCTTGGACTTATATATATATATATTGCATGTGTGTGGATATATTCAATAGAAAGACAGGATTCTAATGAAGAAATAGAGGAAATTAAGTCCCCAAACAATCACTTACCATGCTTGTTGTTTTCGGAGCCCAATGTCTTGACTCCAGACACATTCGGCATGTATGTCGTGTATGTGTATTTAGTCTCGTCCTCCACCACCACAGAGAGGGCTCTGAGCCACAATTTAGCCGCAGTGTAGATGCCTTGGAAGTCATAGACAGGCCAGCTGGAAACTCAGGTTTCATGTCCCCAGCTGAAAAGGTAAAATATAGTAGTTACAGGAATGTAGCCCTTTATGTTCTTACTAAGAAAAAAAGTAGTAGAAATGGTTTATTTGCATTTTCACTGTTGGAAATTATTAATCTTATTTTTTATTTTTACATAAAAAAAGCTCTAGTAATAGAGATGGCTTAAGTCAGAGTCAATACATTTTTTAATAATAAATAATGACTAAAAAGTGTTTTTACTGACAGTCTGATGGCATCCAATTCTGTCCCTTCCTTTAATGTTTACCTTTGTGCAAAACCATTTGTTCATTGCAGATACTGAACAGAAGTATTCTTTACTGAGCTGGAACACAATGACTCTTTTGCTTTGGCGTCCCTTTAGTGCAGCCATAGAGATTGGTTGTAAAATAATAACATTTCAGTTCTCAGGGTTTCTGCAGACAAAGCATCTGCTGCAATTGCAAAAATGTGTTTTGAGTTTGACAGTTGGTGAGTTCTCCATTTTATTTCTATAACAACTTGAATAAAAGCGGCCAAGATGAAAAAAAGCACCTTGCATACTGCAGAACAAAATAAATATATACAGTATACAGAATATACAGTGAAGCAACACTTACATACAGTAGATGAGAAAATAATTTGAAATGCACTGAGTCACTATTTGACGTAAACTGCATTTGTTATAACAGAGCTTTTAAAGGGTGATAAAGGTACTATTTCTGAAGTCTCACCACAACTAACATTGAAATATAAAACACACCTATCTGATAATGACGGACCCTTATGCATATCTTCAAAACAAATTGATAGCACATCTTAAACAATGATGTTTTTAATGCCTATAATATGATGACAAAAAAGGGTAGTGATTCAATTCCACTTCCTCAACAACACAACTGAAAGCTTTGAATGATGATTGGGAGAGAACATTTTGAATACTAGGAAGTAAAAAAAAACATTCGTGATTCACTCATTTCCCACAAGAACATTGTTCATTCCTTTCACACGAAGAAAGTCAAAACACTGTTTGTGAAAACAACATGAGACGAGATGTCCTCCTTTTACTGGTTGTTATCTGTATCTATAGCAGATAAAAGAAAGCACTCAAACTGTCCTTGAAGATGTGCTGTGGGAGTTTAGTGGTCAATCCTCGGATCGGCATCAGAATGTGCTTTGAAGAGTTCCAGTCTGTTCCATGTTTTTTCACATCTTATCTAGTGAGCAAACACCTCACTGACTCACTGACTACTCAAACAAATGCTCAGTTAAAATCTCCCCTTTAGCGTTCAACAACTTATTTTTAACAGTACTTTTTTCAGAAAAGACATTTTAACTTCCATCTCTCAGGGTTCAGAGATGGATGTTTTAGTTTTGGAAGCTTAGAAGCAAACTTCTCAGCTTTCATCCATCGCAATGCTGAGTTGTGTTTTATCACAGTACTTCTCACATTTTATGATGCAAAAAGTCAATCTAAGGCATTGTACCCTCAGTGTGGGGAGTGTTATTCTGCAGAGGGACCATTGTGACATATGTTTGCCTGCTGTACAAAGCACTTTCAGCATCCTTACCGTAGTGGCGGGTCTGTAATTGACTCCAAGCTGATCCTCAGAAGGAACTTCTACTCCAGCATAAGTAAACACGCCCCTCAGCACGCTACTCACTTATGTGTTATATTTGTTTTAATTATGTTTCGTAGGACTGGGAATGGGCTCAACATTTTCTGGCTACTGTGTCACAAAACATTACGCTGATGAACTGTAATTGTTGACACATGCATGAGCAGATATCACTAAGGTTTATATCTTGACAGCTCACAACACTATGTTCCCCCCACACACACGCCCACACAGTCTCTGAACAATTGCAATTCCCCACTTCCGAGCATTTCCCGCTCCAGCCTCCCTCCCTTTACCCAATATAAGCTGTTTGGATCTGGATCCAGTCACAATATCTCTGAACAACTCAAGCTGCAGCTAGACAACACACAGTCATGATTTCCCTCGGAGAAGTCACAGGATTTTGGATAATCGCACTACTGACTCTTCATTGTGCAGTTGTAGGAGGTAATTTCTTGGAGATACTTAATGACTTTATACTCTTGTACTTTTCTAATCGCGATGCCGTTAACCTGTGTGTTGCTTTCTGCCGTTTGCCCACAGAGACCAAAAGAAACATTCTCAATGAGCCTAACGTGCCTTTCCCACCTGCCTGTCCCACTGCCGAGAACCTCGCTGCCGTCTGCCATCAAGGTCAAGGCCGTCCCAGATACCCAGCCAGCTTCTTCCCAAAATCCCGGGTCAGTCACTTCCGCCGCCGTGGAAACGCCATCAACCGTCTGGAGTCGTGGTTCACTTTGTGCTGCAGCGGACAGAGCGACCAGATCCTCTGCTGCGCCAAACAAGCTGTGAGTCTCTGTCTGTGTTTTACAAACTCTTTTTATGAAAAAAGACAGAGACAGAATTGTATTTAACATGAGGAAGCATGACTGGTAACAAGATACAGAAGGACTCTTTATAAGTAATTAAATATAGAGAATTTTGCAATTATCTACAAGAATCAACTAAGTTGTTTGGTATTAATATTTAGATGATTTTAGCTGCTTGAAAAGTACAGCTAGAACAATATTCACAAATGATATTATCTTTTGTCATTTTATGTTTCTGTGAGGACCTCAACATAATAATATATTAAATGCATACTTTCTCTAATGCACCACCACCAACAAAATACCTTCTGTAATAACTACCAATATCTTACTGAATATTAACATAAATATGATTTAATTAATTAAATATATAACTATGACAATCATAAAATTAATGAAAGTCATAATAAAAAACACAGGTTACATTTATTGGATATTCATTTTATATATCGATTTTGAGATAAATGGTGACAAAAGGACCTCAGTTCACCTGTCTCTCTTTAGTAGCCTACCTAGTATTCTAAATACAAATACCAAGGAATATATTTAACTGTATAAACTAAAAGTAGTTAAGACTTGTGAGGAGGAAATTTGCATTTGACAGAGAGACAAAATACAACATGGTGACCTTTTGTACCCTTTTCTTACAGTGGAAACAAACCTTGAAGCAGTTCTGCATGGAAGAGTATTCCACCATGACGAACGCGTACGTGTGCTGTAGAAAGAAAGGAGCTGCTCGGTGGGCGTGCTTCAACAGTGATCTGCCGAACCCAAACTATGACCCGCAACTGGGCTACATTGCACCGGCTATCCCCGCGCAGCCAAGATTGGCCTTCAATGCATCTGCCTGCTGAAGTTACAGAATAGTTAGCTCAACGTGTGATACACAGCAAATTTCAGAGTTAAATTGACTCTATAAGCTGGTGTTTATATTGTCCCAATCTAGTCAGTGTTAAATCAACACTCAACAAATTGTTAACAATTTAACTCGGAATTAGTGTCAAAAATAAGTGTCAAATACAACGTAATTTAGCTAAAGTAACTTACATTGCATTTTTAACATGTGGTGTTTACATTATATCCCAGGGAGCATTTAGAGGTTAGGTGTATTGCTCAGGGACACTTTGCCATGGGACATGGAGCAGCCAGGGTTCAAACCACCAAACTCATGGTTCCCAGCTCACCCTCTCCAATCCATGCGCCACAGTACGTAGAGTTAAGCCCTGCACCAAGAAGTGTGACACTGTACAGTTACATTTTAAACCTATCAAAGAGTTAGTTGTTGCAAATGAATCTGATGTTGACACTGAATAATTAATCCAACTCTTTCTTACAATTGACTCTGTAAGAGTTTGCAGTGTGATTTCAACTCTACACTTCAACAGTTTTGCCCAAAACTGGAAAATTAACTCTAAGAATTTGCTGTGTATGCTGAGCTAAAACTGACAGAGCATGCTGGTGGTGTTAATGCTCAGTAAGGATGTGAACAGCTGAAGTCAGTTTATATTTTGGCAACTCTGTATTTTAAGCTTTGTTATGACAACGTGAAACAGGTTTTTTAATCGCATTTTTACACATGTTCACAGTTGTTCGCATTTTCTAACATGTACTAGAGTAGTATTTCTTAAGTAAATAAAGGCTGAAATAAAGACATTACACTTCTCATATGCTTTTTGTTGCTGAACAAGCTACTGTGTAACAATAATAATGGACTTGACATACGTTTGGAGAAACAAAAGACAGCTTCAAATGAGAAAACAAGTTCAGTTGTTCAAGACTTATAATGATGTGTCTAAAGTCACTGGAGATTGCTATTGGATTTAATATTTGAAATGTTCACATTTTAAATATCTCAACAACACTGCAATGCTGTATAGTTAACATTCATGGAAAAAATGAGATTTAACCTTGAGAAAACCTTCTCCCCTAACTAACTAGTTGAATTCAGTGTGTATATATATATATGTATATATATATTGTTTTACTCAACAAGGATGAACTATTTGATTAGACTAATCACTGCGCAAAATACAGCACCAGATAGACAACGCTGTATTATATATATATATATATATATATAGTTAGGAGAGAAACGCACATCTGATTTGATCATCTTTGCTGTACAGCCAGCCGGTAACTGAGGTCCAGACATCTGTAATTATTTATTAAAAAGCCCACTGTCTCTTTGTATCTGAATGACAAGAAACAGCTGACAGACATTAATACTTGGTTATTTGTAGAGTATTTAATGATATTTTCTCAAATTAAATATGTATGGCCAAGTGGATCACTTTAACAGAGGTGGTTAAGTTTGTTTGGAAATCAACACACAAAGAGAAAGTGAGATTTATGCCTCTTTAAAAAAAATCTGTTATTATTAGCTTTGTAATTAAAGTAGATTTAATCGGTGAAATGTTTATTGTTGTAATACTGCAACTATTTTTTGTTTTCCTGAAAATGTTTGATGTATTTCCCGAATCTTCCGGAAACAAGCTAGTAAATTCCACAGGTTTTGTAACATGTAAGATGTTAAAGACAAAGTGACAAATGTTGATGTACAGGAGGATAACTATTTGAATGCTTTACTCCATTGTGTTGCATTACATTTTTTTGTTGTTGACTGGAGCTTAAACTTTGAGTTTTCCTCTACATAAATTATACATTTTCCACTATACAATTATGCTGAAAAGTAGTAGTACTTCACCTGAGTACTATACATCTCTTCTCTTATCTTTCTAAACTATGTTTTCAAGGCAAATGTGGTTCTTATTACACCACGGCATTTATTGAACAGGTTTGTAACTTATTGTACTCAACTTTATGCTTTTTAAATAGTTCTACATTTACCCAACCAAGGTAAACGAAGGAGAAAATAATCTCACCTTTAGTTGGATTTTAAAGGCAAGGAGTCCAGCCCATACCACCTGCTACTTTTTCATCTTGATGCTACTGCTTCCTGGTGCCTCGCCTGACATTTTCACACGCCTATTTCAAGGCTGCTGCTTAAAGCTTCTTCCTTTCTTTGGTAATTTGTGTTTTATTCTGAAAGAATATTTGACCGGAAGTGTTGTTATTGCTCTGCCTGTGGCGCATGATAGAAAACTGCTGCTTCCGCGCTTCTTCCTTGTTTATTTGGTTTTACACAAAAAAGGACCCTTTAAAGTTATTTTTTTCTTTCCCCATAAACGGGAATACCTACGCCACAAGATTCTTAAGTGAGTTGAATCTTTGTTCGTATTGTTGTTATTTAGCTATCAGCGTGACAAGCTTTGCTAAAGTTCAGAAAAGTTGAATCAGAGTTAGCGGCTAATGTAGCTAACGTTAGCTTAGTTAAAGTTAGACGTCGAATCGAAACACAGGTGTAAATCAATGTGCTATTCTGTTACAACAAGCACTGGTCTAACCAAAAATTAAATCCGCCCCCAAGGTACATTGCGCACAGGTTGTCAATAAAACCCTTTCACCACTACCGCCAGTATTGTTAACGCAACGTTGACGCTGTTTTCAAATCGGCTTTTCCAATCCATCAACGGAACCAGTCAACGTGGCGGTCATCAATATTTGTAGCGTGAAGTCACCAGAAGCAACTTTTGTCCACACAGATCGCAAACTTCTGGAAGTGCTCACACGGCGGAAACTGCCGAAGTCTGATCCGACATCCCAACCAAGTGTGCCTTTGAGTTTCGGTCTGAATGGCCACAGCTGCAGAGGAGCCTCCTGAGCTGCAGGGCCCCTCTGGAAGTAAGTGCTAAAGCTGTGTTTTAAACCAAAGTCTCATGAAAGGGTTAACGTTAGATCAGATGTGTTTGACGTTCAGTAGATGATAAGCCAACCACCTATACACTGTTTACTCTGTGGCCAAGTTGTTAAGCACACCAATGTGTTCAAACCTTTTTGGTGTTATTGACTCGAGTGAATATGGGGTTGTTAAATTATAATGAGAGGTGTAACTATTTCACTGTTATGCCTGATTGAAATAAACGTTATGGACCCCCAAAAAAGAGTAACATAATGAGTACAGGAGACTGCATTGGTGTTAAAAAGATGTATTGGGTAGATGTACTTAAATATGGATTAAGCCTATTAACTGGGAGAAAATTATCAGCAGGAAATGGGGCCATTTCACAAGAACTGTTAAAAGGGAACTCCAGATTTCTTGTATCACCAGATTTCTTGTATCATGGTTCTATTAATTTGTGGGATTTATATGAGAGGTTAAAAAGATGAATGGTCAAAATCAATGCGAAATATGCTCACTATTATTCCCTGGTATTGGTTAATCTAAAAAAAAAAGAATTGTAATCCTACATATTTGTGCGCTCTTGATGACATTCATTTTTCATTTTCAAAGTAAAGTCAGTGTTAAAAATTGAGAAACAGAAATTGAAAAGTGGATGCTCACACCATCCTCTTGTGTCAGTTTTTGACTCCCAGGAAAATAATTTATCTATAATTTCATTATAGATATCAACACATCATTATCCTTCATGAATTTACTTAAATAGTGATATAATACTCATCTAATTTTCTCTTTTACATTTCTTCCCCTTTTCACTCCAGATTCAATTGGGACCCGAAAAAATGGTTCTGCCGAGGTAAGAAGTAACTGATCCGGTTTCAGGAAATGCGCAATGTAGCTCTGTGACGGTTAGGAAACACATTGCGTATGTCTTTACAGTATTTGCCGATATTTAGCTGACACACCCTTCATTGCTTCCTCTTTGAAACATTAGGGTATTACTTTGCAACAGGCTTTGTTTTTTTCCTCTGATATTCTATTCTTCCAAAATGTTTGTACTTAGAGTCCAAGCACCAGTTACATGTCCCCGGCCATGAAAAAGACAATTGGACATCGTGGAATTGATCGCACTGGGGAAACGACGTACAAGAAGGTGGGAGATCAGCTTTTTTCGACCGAAGTCCATTTACGTTTCCCCCCCAAAAAAATCAATTTCTTTATCTAATAATTTAACTAAATATTTTTTACAATTTGGCATTTGCCCTTTGTCTATAGGCATTTACAAGGTGAGGTGACATCCCCAAATCTTGTTTTTTCTAACCAACATTCTAAAAATTAAGACAACATTTTAGAAAAGACTAATAAGCATTATTATTAAAAATAGCCAGAGATTCATTTTTTTTAAAGTATTTGTTGCAGATCTTTACTCACTATTATTTTATGAAAATAAGTTAAACCATACTTGTGAAGATGACTTATGATTGTTTACTCATGTATAATTGGAAGAGATATCTGAATTTGTCATTTGAGTCATGTCAGTTTGCTTTTTCTTTCAGACAACATCTTCAGCACTACAAGGCGCCATCCAGTTGGGTATCGCGCACACAGTGGGCAGCTTAACTCAGAAGCCTGAGAGAGATGTGCTGCTGCAGGACTTTGAAGTAGTTGAAAGCATCTTCTTTCCTAGGTAAAGTTGTAAGATATTGAGTTAAATATAAATGATTAAGAGGAAGTGGTTCGGTCTGTATTAAATGAGTACTCCTTTACGTAACCTCCTAGTTTTCACTAATTATCTGCCTCTTGCTTTTACCTGCAGTGAGGGCAGTAACCTGACACCTGCCCACCACTATGGAGACTTCAGGTTCAAGACCTACGCCCCAATGGCCTTCCGGTATTTCAGAGAGATGTTTGGCATCCGACCTGGTGACTACATGGTATTCTTGTTTAATCTGCACCTGTAATATTTTGAAGAAAGTGAATTAACTGAGATGAAAGGGGTAAAAGAATGAAGCCAGAGAATGCGTGAAAAGTGTGTTGACACACCCGGGTTGGGACTGTTTACAATGTAGAGTCATAGAGGGCTTGCTTTTAACCTGCAGTCATAGTTCTTTGGTTTCTATAATATAACATTCCTAACTACTGCATTCTGGTCTGCTGACAGTACTCCCTGTGTCATGAGCCGATGATTGAGCTATCAAACTCTGGGGCGAGTGGATCTCTATTCTACGTCTCCAGTGATGATGAGTTCATAATTAAGACTGTGCAGCACAAAGAGGCAGAGTTTCTGCAGAAACTGCTCCCAGGTTACTTCATGGCAAGTACTAATTATTACCTTTAATATGTTCCCCTAGATATTTTTCACTAACTACTTAAATACTGTAGACAACATGATGAATTATGAGAATAATTAACAATGACTATAGTTACTTTACATTAGTCAATCATGACTTTTTTTCTGGTCAGTTGCACAAGTTGCTATTTTGAAATTTTGTGTTAATATTTTACTTTCCCTCTTCTATCCTCTGCCTTTTTTTAGAACCTGAACCAGAACAAACGTACCTTATTACCAAAGTTTTATGGACTCTACTGTGTCCAGGCAGCGGGTAAGAACATCCGTATAGCAGTCATGAACAATCTCCTCCCGAGCGCCGTACAAATGCACTTCAAGTATGATTTAAAGGGCTCCACCTACAAGCGGCGGGCCTCCGCTAAAGAGAGAGAAAAGTCTGTGCCCACATACAAGGACCTGGACTTCCTGCAGGACATGCAGAACGGGCTGTTACTGGAGGGGGACAAGTATAGTGCGGTTTGCAAGACCATCCAGAGAGACTGCCTGGTAAGAACTACAGCTGTAAGCCTGACTAAACATTTAGGACAAAATCATCAGGTCATGGACTATTAGTACTACTATCTACATCTTTATCATTTTCTTTCAATCTTTTTGGGATTCACTGGTCTCTTGTGTTCCTTGTTTTCAATTAAGCTTCTGCAAAGCTTTAAGATTATGGACTACAGCCTTCTTGTGGGAATCCACAATGTCGATCAAGCGTTTCAAGAACAGGCCAGCAAAGCGGCAGTGGCCGGGGCTGTGGACCACCGGAAGCCACAAGGCCAGAAGTCCCTGTACAGCACTGCTATAGAGGCCATCCAGGCTGAGGCAGGGAGCATGGGATCACCGGAGACAGAGGACCAGTGAGTGCCCGGGTTTCAGTGGGCGTGTTTAGAGTAATGACGGAACACTAAATTATTTTTATTATTATTTGATTCGACAGAACGGGAGGAATCCCAGCAAGAAACTCAAAAGGGGAGCGGCTGCTGGTGTATATCGGTATTATCGACATCCTGCAGTCCTATAGGTAAACCACACACTTGTCTGTGTATCTATAAAGCCTGTGTTTATTATTAGATTCAACTTTATTGTCATTGTACGGGCACTGAGACAACAAAATGCAGTTCAGCATCTTACCAGAAGTGCAAGAATCCAAATAAAGTGCAGATTATATCTATGTGGTGTATATATAAACAAGAAGAATATATACAGTATGAAATATACAGCACCATCTGCTGTCCGTGTGGAGCACAATGACTACACAGCCTACAAAGCAGAAGCGGCACGTTTTATTGGCCTTTCGTGGTCTGCATAGGAAGTGTTCAGGCATATTATTGAGTGTAATACAGGCTCTATGTTTTGTTTTTCAGATTAGTAAAGAAGCTTGAACACTCGTGGAAAGCTTTGGTTCACGATGGGGTAGGTTACATCCTTTCACCTCAGTTAATAGGGTTTAAATTAGTTTGAATTTGAGTTTCTGTAATCATTCCTTCTTTGTAGGACACTGTATCGGTACACAGACCCAGTTTCTATGCAGAAAGATTCCAGAAGTTCATGTGCCAATCAGTCTTCAGGAAAATCTCACGTAAGTACATATTGTATCCATTAAAAAAACGTGAATAAATACTGTGCTAGGCACATGTGTTACTTTCATTGCCTTTAAACACAGGCATCATGGTGCAGTGACAGATTGGGAACCCTGTCGGAAGCAGTGTTTCACAAATGCAAACGGTTGATCAAACATTCTGCAAACCGCAGATGATTGCCACTGCCTTCCAACAGCAGTAAAGCGTGACCAGACTAAACTGTGCTGCATGTCGTCACACCTCTCTCTTTTCTTGTCTCCCATCTAGCTAATGAAGGCAAAATGGGTCAAAAAGGAAAAACATATTTTAGCTTAATAAAAGTGGAAAGGGGGCAAATTTTAAATGAGTGCGCCTTCCCCACATTGACGGACAATAATATTAGGGGATACATCTACACATGCACAAAAAATGCATTTCCACACCATCAGACGTGCCCCTCTGCCCACTGGGTCGCACTATTGCACAAGGCCAAAATCGAGCCCATAATGTCACTCTCATTTCATGGCCTCTTAATTAATACTTTTCCTCTTGTATCTAGTAAAGACCTCGCCATCTAAGAAGCGGCGTAATCTGCCACATGGTCCTTTGAGGAAGCCAACAGGCACTGGGCCCTTTCTGATGACCCAAACAAGTGGCAACAGCCAGCAGTCTTTCCTCCAACACCAAGTCAGCTCTGAGAACAAAGAAGAGACCGAAGGAGACAACGGTAAGAACCGGATTTCAGCTTAAGTGTTGAAATTGAGTTTAGTTTTTGCATAAATGCAGTCCTCAAGCATGTACCGGTATGTGTGTGTCAAGGGCTTCTTGCACAATACAGTATCAACAGTTTTCCCTCCCGTTCCATCCAGTCATGCAGTCTGTGCGTCCTGACCTCCTACCAAAGACCTTGCCGCCCAGCAACGATGCTGGCAGCGCTACTGAAACCCCCGTCTCCTCCTCCTCCGCCTCCTCTGAGAACCATGGATGTGTTGCCACAAGTCAGCCTCTGCCTCATCCTCAGGACGTGAACATTAACAACACACAGGCCAAAGACCAGGAGCTCAACTCCCTAAAAAAGTAAGAGGGAAGACACATTCTGATTAGGCTTTTATTATGAGAGCTTGTCAGAGGTAGCTGCATTATCAAATGTGTTTAGGTCCATCACAGGTTAATAATTCTTCAAATTTGTAATATTTATTACAGTTTACTCACAGATTCAGATTAAAGTTGATCTTGCACTATGCCAGAATTAATCATAATGGTAGTTATTAGCCGTGCAACAGCTCTGTACACATCCAACACCACACACGTAGACTAGCTGGGTTTCACTATGTTGTGGGTGATGAAGGCGGCTTAAGAGTAAAGGGAAAGTGTTTCAAATTGTGTGATGGTTGAATTCACTTACCCTGGTCCTTTTGTTGTTTGCAGAGCTCAGTACGACGAGGATGTGATCTCACTCAATGACATTTCACCTAACGCAGGCAAATGTGCTGTAAGTTGCTAAAAAGGATTACATTTCATGTGATGGATTTAGCTTTAGTTTGTTTTATTTTCTCCTAACAATGTTCATTGCCTTTGGTCTATAGGTCTAAATGAATGAACTTAAATGAACCGAGACCAACTTGGAGGATGTCACGGCCGTGGTTGAAATGTAATTACTCCACCTGGTTTGACCGAGGTAAAGTTTACAGCACCTCGGCAAAGTGGGACATTAAATGTTGTGGCTGTTATTGTTTTGCACTATGAGTGCCAAATCTCAGCATAGTATGAGCATGTCAGTGGGTGGTTTTGTCCTGACACTAGTAATTGCGGGTGCATTGATCTGTTGTTATTGAACACTATTCATCTCATAGCAATGCTTCCATGCAAAAACAAACTTCAGTTCTCGAAACTCAGCCGGCAATTAATTGTCTTTTTTTTTAGAATTACTTCAACTGTGTTTAACAGATGCTGTAGCGCACCGCTGAGCGCACTCATCTCTGTAAAGTGTCTGTCCCGCCACCCAAAGGGCCGAGCCCACACTAGGGCTCCTGCTACATTGACTTGGATGTCTTCACACAAAACCATATATTTGGTTTGGGAACATGTACAACTTTTTTTTAAAGCAATTTCCGCGTACATTGTTGGGACGCTGAGGTTTTTTACGCCTACTCTGAATGTGCATCGTGCTGGAAGAAGAGGTGATCCTCACCTTGTGGCTTTTATTTAACCAACTGTTAATAATCAACTGTGAATCCTTAACGTCACCTCATGTTCAGGTTAAAGGGTTTTATTAAAATATTTTTTATACTTACACTGTACAGTTTTATCAGTTTCAGATTTGTTTGTAGACTGGCTTTTGTCTAAATGTGACCAAAGAACTAATACTCTGTCAGTTTCCCACTGATTGATGATTGGAGAGGATTGACTTACAAATTGACATGGCTGAATGAATAGAAACACTTAGTGTCATTACATGGTACAATCACTAAATTATGTTATTTTTAATGGTAACATAGTAAATGTTTGCATTATAAGCAGGTGTCGATATGTTGCAATAAAATGGAATAAAGGCCGTTTTTAAAAGAGGATCAAACGTTCTGTTTCAGAGTATTCCTATTGGTTCAGCTCAGTACACAGTAATAACGTTCTAACACTGCAGCGCTGGAGAACATGATGGGATTTTTATATAGTCATGAATAACAAAAGATCGTCGGCATTGTTAGGGTAATTTTTGTAAAGCCTCGGAAGCTAGTCTCCACTAATTTCAGATTGCATAACAATAACACTACTGGTTTTTGGTCCACTCCAAACTGCGCTACTGAAACAGAAAAGTAATGGCAGCAGTATCAGTTTGGACCTGAAAATGTAGTGATTTGCACAATCGCCTGTCAAAGAAAGTGACAGCTTCTGCAACTTGTTCTTATGGCACATGAGTGTAAAAACATTTTAGTATGTTTGCTTTTGGAGGATTTTTTAATGTGTTTTTTTTTCTTGACTGTTGATGTCTGTCCCTTGTTTTCTTGATTTACTTTCACTAAAGTAACCAGGAGTGACCAAAAAGAACTAGCGAAGGATGTACTGGTCAAAATAAATGTAGAAATATCTGTTGGTTAGAGTTTGGACTTTCCTGCTGAATCTTTAAAACTATAAACATGGGTGGAACAACATTTCTTTCATGTATTTTTTAATTTACACTCCCAACTATTTCTATACCAAGTTAAAAATCTATGTTCAAATTTTAATATATGGATTACTCAAATTTGAGGCATCTATTTTTCTCCTCTGTACTCTTGTCAACCAGATATGAAAGTGGATATTTTCTCACCAATTAACATGTATGGTGGTTTGATTGTTGTATTTTAAGCTTTTTCTTCTTCTATTAAAACATGGGTTTTGCATCAAGTATTTCCTTAAAATGAATCAAACGATGTTGTAAGTAACATAACCTTTTTTGCTGGAATTTCTCAAAGGGGATCTGTTGTAAATTCACTTTATGTTGATTTGTTGATCGAATCGAGCCTCTGTCCTAGGCTGATCTAGTAAACCTAGTAATAGAAAATGTGTCCGCTTCATGGGACACGTTATCCAAATACATCAATTTTCTAGATAGCCAGTAGTTAAGGTACAGTAGTAATCTTTTTTTTTCATTAAGAAAACATGGCAATAGCTACCTGGGTGTAAAAGTACAAAAGACAAAACTGGTAGATGTATTAATAGTTGTTCAGTTAGCACTAACAATTAATGTGCACTGCTTGAATGTTAAAATGTTCAATGTTTCAAAATCTGAAATGTTTGCGAATACATGTTTAGTGTGAAAGCGACATTTAATCAATAGCTTGAAAGATGCTTCAACTATGCAAAAAAATACAGCATTTTTACTGTATTCCTGAAAGTATAGAGAGTGGTGCAATATGTTAGATGGGATAATTTTCCATTAAAGAAAAGGTAAATGTGCTCCATGTTGTTTTCTACATCCTGTTGATGGTATGTGGATGAATTTTACTCTGCTTGCTGTTGTATTTCAAACTATGTCTTATGGTATGAACTTCAAAGCAGATAAAAATGCAGCCTATGAACCAAACACGTATAAAGTCGTATGCATAGTATGTATTACTCAATGTTTGTTAATGGGGACTATTGATTGAAAATGTGCCTTTAGTTGAACATGCCTATATAAAAAGGCGTGCAACTGTAACTGGGTTAAACCTGTCTTTGTTGTACCCATTAGTAAATCATCCTGTGACATTTTCTTTATCGTGGTTTATTGATCTTCACATTCCTTTGACTTATACATTAAATGTGTGCACAACAGTATGCAAGGATCACAAAAATGCCTTTTACCAAAAAATATATTTAGTTTTCTCTCTTGCTCTTATGTTTTTTTTAAACTTATAAACTAGAGTAATTAAATATAAAAAATAATGTTGCTTCTGTTTGATTATATTACATTATAAAGATTGTATGTTTTCAATTGTGTTATGCAATATGACTGCTACACAATGTAAGACAATATTGATGAGGTACCTATACCTTTTATATTTCTTGGTGTACTTCAACCTGGCAATGTCGCAGACTAATAAACACAATTTGATTGTTGGTTTGATACAATAAAGTCCTGTCATTAGTCAGGAATTGTAATTACTGAATAAGCCATATAGTTTCTCGATTTAAAACACACTACGAGAATACGTGTAACGTGTAAGGTAAGGGTTATATACTTTTTATGGAAATTGCATTCCAAATTATATTACCTTGGAGGTTTTATTTTGGATTGCCAATTCTAGTTTAACTATAAGATTTGATTGTATGCCATCTGAGTAAAAGCAAGGCGATAAACGTTTTTAATTTAGAAAAAAAGAAGAAGAAACTGAAAAGGTTTGTAAGTGAAAAAAAATTGAAAATGAGTAAAATAATATTAGGCCAAAAATACTGGCCAATCTCCTTTCGCTTTGTTCAGTCCTTCTCCAATAGCGGCGGAGGTTGCACGATTACGACAGACAGCAACAAGAAGTTTCCAAAATGGGGCTCGAAAGTACCATGGTCTGGTAAGAAGCCTACAAATGTCATTTTTTGTGCTTGTGGATTTGTAAGCGGTTCTAACGTAGACAAAATAAAGGATCTCTCGGTCTAGTCGATCTTTAATCTGAATTTATGAGCAAATGTCCCGGTTGAGGGGATCGATAGTTCACTGTGGACGGTTAGCCCGGCTAACGCAGTGTCGCCCGGCTGAGTCATTGCAGCTAAAGTAGCTTAGATTTGCTGTTTTATTAAAAGTATGTCTCGCTAAATGTGTCACATGACTAAAGTTACATTCCTAAATGACTTACTTTACAATACAGTTTTAAACTTTATAGATTTTATTCAAAGGATTTTCCGATGACACAATTGTTTCGACCGGTGACTTTCTGTTGAATCACCACTTTGCTATCGTTAGCCCGCCGTGCTAAGGCTGTGTTATGACCGTCACGACAGCATTTTAACTCTATTTAACACGGTGAATGTACTTCCCCGACAAGGAGGGCTAACTTCTCCCGTGGAGCTGATTGTGAAGATTAATTAAATGTAATACTGACATAAAACTAGTCACGAGGCCTATGCTAACTAACGTTAGCTCTGTTTCTGGTTGACGTGGGAATGACATGTCCGCTGGTTAGCAGCCTAACGTAACATATATAACGTTAACGCGTTCACGTCATCAGATCCACGTTGAACCTCTATTCCCCCCACAGTGTGGACAACAGTGAATACATGAGAAATGGAGACTTTCTACCAACGAGACTACAAGCTCAACAAGATGCCGTCAACATTGTTTGCCACTCCAAAACACGAAGCAATCCAGAAAACAACGTGGGCCTCATCACTATGGCAAAGTAGGTTATTCTGATACAAAAGGCGACAGGTTCTACACGTGTTCACCCTCACAGCAACACTTAAGAGCACAATTAGTTTTGTTGTACTTGGTGGCCGATGACTGATAGACGTGGATGCTTTGTTTTTGTTGTCATGCAGTAACTGTGAGGTTCTGAATACGCTGACACCAGATTCGGGTCGCCTCTTGTCCAAACTGCATGCCATCCAGCCCAAAGGAAAGATCTGCTTCTGCACCGGGATCAGAGTGGCTCATGTGTGTAACTTAGATTTTGTTCCACTTTTAAGCATTTGTTTCAAGCTGAAATATTTGATTGGTAATCTTGAGAAACCAGAAACTGTGTAAATGACGATTGTGATTGTTGGTACAGGTAGACAGAAAGGGAGGACAGCCAATGGTGGGACGGATTCATTGCAATCCTATGACTGGCACAGATTGAATTTTGTAATTCAGATTATATTAAATTACAACATTTCCTAGCATAGCTTTAATAGGCTATACCTAGTGATTCATTTATATAGAAGACCGTTTTAGTGCAGCAGCAGTTTTTGAGTTGCCATATTTGTTTTGTGTGTGTAGCTGGCTCTAAAACACAGACAAGGGAAAAACCACAAGATGAGGATCATTGCCTTTGTTGGGAGCCCCGTGGAGGATAATGAAAAAGATGTGAGTTTAAAGCCATTTTGTCCCAATCACAAATATTTTCCTACTAATTATACATCTGTTTAACACATTCATGTCCATGCCAATGTATGACCTTTCTCCATCTCAACCTTCTACTGTTCCACCTGCTGATTCTGCAGCTTGTCAAGTTGGCAAAGCGCTTGAAAAAAGAGAAAGTGAATGTGGATATTATCAACTTTGGTGAAGAGGTGAGGACGTCTTAGTTTAGCTACCCTTACACTGCTATAAGGCAGAGCATTATGTAATTATTACCATTTCCAAAGTTTTAAACTAACCTATCCTCTATCTACCAACTGTTTATTCAGGAGCTCAACACAGAGAAGCTGACTGCTTTTATAAACACTTTGAATGGGAAGGAGGGGACTGGTTCCCACCTGGTTACAGTCCCTCCAGGACCCAGTCTGGCTGATGCGCTGCTCTCCTCTCCCATCTTGGCTGGTGAAGGAGGCTCTATGATGGGTCTGGGTGCAAGTGACTTTGAGTTTGGTGTGGATCCCAGTGCAGATCCAGAACTTGCCCTGGTAAGCTATATATATATTCTAGTTTAGTCCTAGAAAATACTTTAAACCGGTACCTAACACAAGGGTAATGTGAGACATGCTGTTTATATAGCAAAGATATGTATCAATAAATCCACACTGCTGCAAATAGAATGATAAGCAATGGCCAGCCTTGAAACAGACCAAGAATGCAACATATTTGAGATCTCCAGTACATGTTGACTTAGTTGCAATAACATTTTCAGTTTTAGAGCTTGAAGTGCTGCCTCTTTCCTTCATTTCTCACTGATTCCTTTAGGCCCTGCGAGTATCAATGGAGGAGCAGCGACAGAGGCAGGAGGAGGAGGCCCGCAGAGCTTCTGTTGCCTCTGCAGCAGATGCAGGCATGCCCACACCCAGTGCAGATGGTAATTGTTGGATAATTAACAAATATGGCGGTTCATTATAATTGTGAGTATTTGATAGAATGACAGTTTTGATCAATTTCTCTCACAGAATCAGAGGAGGCCTTATTGAAGATGTCTGTATCTCAACCTGAGAGTGGTGCACCTGTACTTCCTGACTTCAGCAGCATGACAGAGGAGGAGCAGATAGCCTACGCTATGCAGATGTCTCTTGCCGGGGAAGGTGAGTTCCATAGTTTGCGGTAATTTATGGGCAATCTAATTGCTGTTATGTTCTAAGAGAAGTTATTTTCCCTTGTTTTTGGACAGAGTATGGAGAAATGGACACAGCAGCCCCCATGGATACTGCAGAATCTGCCAAGGTGAGTAACCATGTTTTAAAGGAATAATTATTAAATGGGGCTCACCAGTCCCACTTGTATCCTGAATAGAGGTGGAAAGGGTGAACGACTTATTTCTTGCCTGATCGTTCTGAAAATAAATGAATTATCAATTAGTAAGAACAAATAAGCAACCGTTTTAGAAAATATGTGGTTCGTAAATTTCAAAGGCACATGTCTATACAGAAACCTGTGACTCCTACGGTGGATTTAGTGTAAACATTGTATTGTGTTTTTTGTTTGCCACTAATGGTAAGTCGAATCAACATATACTTGCAGCAACGCTGGACAGTATAGGACATTTTCTATTGGAAAATAATTGGATAAGCTAATATGGGGGAAATTACATTGCAATACGTGGGTTCATCCACCTAAGAATATTTTAAATCAAGGTGAGCAGACAGTTTGGGTATCTTAAAACCACAAAAGTCCTAATCAATTGTATCCTCTAATGTAATTGAACAGGAGGAAGATGACTATGATGTAATGCAAGACCCAGAGTTTCTTCAGAGCGTCTTGGAGAACCTTCCTGGTGTCGACCCCAACAACGAGGCCATCCGCAACGCCATGGGTTCCCTGGCCTCCCAGACAGGAAACAAGCCAGAAGGCAAAAAGGATGAAAAGAAAAAGAAGTGAGGGGCACACAAGATGGACACAGTCTTCAAACATTGGATAGAAAAGAAATAAACGAACAATTGCAGGATTACTTTAATATACCAAAATATTGCTGATGCATCATCGGACTGATAGCCGAGTATTAGACATTTAATACCATTGTTTTCTGTCAGAAACACTGATATAACAGTAATAAAGTATAGAATGACTAGTGTCAAATCTGAATACCCTCTAATATAAATTGATTTCATCCTAAAAATGTAATATGCTTAAGATGCAGGGCCTCCTGTTAAATTGCCTTTACCCTACATTTTGTCTACATGGTATAATTGACCTTTCCGATGAGCAAGAATTTGTCATGACAGGCGCTTAAACAGACACAGCCACACTCCTGTCATGTATGTGTGTTTTTGCAATAAAATCATTGTGTATATGTGTTGCATTTTGGTGTTTTTGTTGCTATCAGCACCTCATTGTTGACAGTGCTGAGAATGGTTTGGGAGACAAAGGGGTGTATTAAGAAACCACCGTCCGAACTTCAAACGGTTTTGCATGATGTTAATAATCGTTCGGTAATGACCTGTAGAAATGTTTAATGTGACTTAAGAGTAGAAATAAATGTACGTGTCGTCTGCAGCATCCTCCATGCATTTTTCCAACACTATCTTAGCCTGATAGGTTGTCCCTGGTCACGTGACAGGAAGCACTGCATTTTCAGCTGAAAACGAGCTAGGATAGTCGGGAATCGCATATCCAGGTAAACAATCAAAATACATGGAACATTAAACGAAAATCCCCATCCCAACCATCCTCTTTTGTGACATCGTCGACCCAACGATCCCCTGATTGTTATTGCTGTCAGACCATACCTCAGCGAATGGCTCCAGTTGTTTTTTTTAAATGGCGAACGCTAGCTAGTTAGCTAAATGACCCCTCTGTCTCGGCTGGAGCTCAGCGGCCAGCTAGCCATCCTCAGCCGGGAAGGAACATCGCTTGCTCCAAATGTCCGAAGTAGCTGCTCCGAGGCGCAGTCCGGCCGAACGGTTTATCGAAGGTCTACGACCCCAAAGCCTGTCACGCGCTACAAGCGTCACGGGCATTGGTTCCAATTCAATGCAACCGGGCGCTGAACCTGTTACCAGAGGAGGGGTTGGTTGCAGTAACGCCGCGGCTATCGCGCTAGCTGGCTAACCCGAATGCTAGTGCAGGACCCCGATAGCTTCACTACCTCCCCTGGTACCAAGCTAACCTGCTGTCGCTTGTTGATCCATGTCAAACGAAAGTGCATGCAAGATGGTGCATGCGCCGAGTGTACCTCGAACATATAAAACCATTTTACAGATTCTGATAATATCGCATGTAAGGGTTTCATAGCATACATCATTATGCTAGCTAGGAAGAGCAGAGGTTGATGCACAACATTAGGCAGAATTATGTTGATGTCTTCTGTTGCTAAGTCTGTCCATTCTTGGTTTCGCAGGAGTTAATCCCGGTATGGGGGACATGAAGACTCCAGATTTTGATGACCTATTGGCAGCATTTGACATTCCTGACATAGACGCCAAAGAGGCCATCCAGTCTGCCCCAGACGAGGCAGAGGGGCCCCATGGAGCTGCAGGTGCACCTCTGGGAAAGCCGGACGGTGTGGTGGGAGTTGGGTCATCCTTGAGACCGCAGAGTCCCTCAGACCCCCAGGCGGACACCTCAATTGTTAGTGTGATTGTGAAGAATAAAGTCTGTCTTGATACTGCTGATGGAGAGGAGGGAGACACGGACCAGGACCCCATTGATGTGATCGCAGGGGTAGATGTGGGTCCGAGATTAGGTGCGTGTGCCCCTGGGACGGCTGAATCTGAGGCTCTTAACCACAACGGTTTTGGGGCGTCTGGTGTGTCCACGCCTCTCGCCCTGAGCCAGACCCAGTCCAACGGTGCGCCGTGGTCAACAAACAACCCTAAAGTGTCTTCAGAAGCACCGGCTGCTGGCGCGGCCAAGTCTCATAAGCAGGGCGGGAACATTTTCAACCGACTTAAACCGCTTGTGGCACAGGGGTCTGGAGATCCGGTGGGCCGGGCCAGGAAGATGCAGCTCCTGCAGCAGCAACACCAGCAGCAGCAGGATACAGGTCAAGAGAGGGCAGATGGCGTGAAGGCATCATTACCTTTATCTTCCTCTCTATCGGCTGGGTCGTCTCCCCTAGCTGCAGGGGGCGCCGTCGGACTAGCCTTGCCGTTCTTTTCCTCTTCCAAGCCTTTGCTTCCCACTCCACCCTCTGCCCTGACTTCACACACGCTGCACTCATCACAGCCGTTTAACGGCGCTCCCAAAGGTGGCCCCACCAGATTTCAGCACCAGCTGATGGAGGATGAGGAGGATTCTGACCCTGATTTGGGGAGTCCACTGGTGATCCAAGAGAGCCCAGACTCGCCGACTTGCCCTCAGCTGAGCCGCCGCTACAAGTCTGACTCAAGGCAGCCCACGTCTTCGGCTGCGTCTCATCCTAAACCCGGGGACACTCCTTCAGTGCCATCTCTGACTTCATCAACACCCCAGTCAGGCTCAAAGGACAGTCCCCAGCTGGAGGACAGACATCCAGAACATGTCATAGAAGAAAGAGACTCACCAGAGAGTCCTGAACCAGAGATGCCAAAATCAACCACGCAAGCCGCAGCAAAGAGGTGCTCCAGCCCTGCGTTGGCCTCCACTCCTCCTCATACTGAACTGCGGGAGCCCAAAGAGGAAGAGGAAGAGATGGAGGTGGGTAATGGGATAGAAAAGGTCCCCGATGGCAAAGCGGACAAGGGAGAAAATGGGAGAACAACTGAGGAGAAGATGGAGATAGACAATGGTAAGCCTAAATCCCTGTCCACTGATGGAGGGGAAGCAGGCGTCCCGGCGCCCGCTGCCTCGGGAGCTCCGGCCCGCCCGCTAAAAGTCAGAATAAAAACGATTAAAACCTCCACAGGCGGAATCACCAGAACTGTGACGAGGGTGGCTCCTAAAGGCGGTGCTGCAGGAAAAGGTCTGGACCCCAAAGCTCAAACCGGGGAACGTAAGGTGTTGGGAAACAAGGCCCAAAAACTTGAAGCTTCCCAAGCTCATATCACGACAACCTCCCAGAAAGTAAGTGCTCTCAATGCTCTTCCTGTGTCTACACTGGCTGCCAGCAGTGTGATGCTAGCTGCCGCCACCAAGGTCCAAAACAAAATGGCTGCATCCGACAAGACCAAGGTCTCCGCCACTGCTGTCAGCATCACTAAATCGGCCGCTCTGCCCGCAACCCCCGCCGTGACCTCATCTCCCAAGTTCTCAGTAGCTGCTGGCGGGATCAGTGTGCGTACATCCACGGCAAAGACAGCCAACGGAGGTGGCAGCACCATCGTAGGTGGCACCCTGCAGCCAAACAAGCCCGCCTCCATCGTCAACAGCACGGGGGCCGTTATCTCCCGCAGCCAGTCGAGCCTGGTGGAGGCTTTTAACAAGATCCTGAACAGCAAGAACCTTTTACCGAGCTACAAGCCTGACCTCTCAGCACCTCCGCCACCCGAGTGGGGTCTCCCTCTCCCAGCCACCGGGTACCGCTGCCTGGAGTGCGGGGATGCTTTCGCCCTGGAGCGCAGCCTGGCTCGACACTATGACAGGCGATCGCTCCGGATCGAGGTGACCTGCAACCACTGTGCTAAGCGGCTGGCTTTCTTCAATAAGTGCAGCCTGCTGCTGCACGCCAGGGAGCACAAGGAGCGCGGGCTGGTCATGCAGTGCTCGCACCTGGTCATGAGGCCAGTCACTGTAGAGCAGATGATCGGACAGCAGGACATAACACCCATCGGTGGTAAGAAAGAGGTCACAGCGTACCATTATTTTCACTGCCAGTTGATGTTTTTTTTTAGGTATATGATTGATCTAATTATTTTGGTCTAAAAATAACTAATTAATCTCTCAGGACTTACTTCAATGGGCTTGTTTTATCCATCTATGAGTCGAAAGCGAATAAGATATTCAATTAAACGCCATATGAATATATGGAGGATTTTATTTTAAATAATTGTTCATCAATCTTTTGTTGGTCAACGATGAAGCAATTGACTGTTTGTTGCAACCATAATATAAGTTTTACATGCAGTGTGTTGAGTGCTTTAAGGCTAAGGCTAACATTCAATAGCTAAGGCTCATGCTGTCAATTGCCTTGGGTTTTGTGAAGACTGTAAATTAGTGAAAATATCCATCAAAAATTTGGCAAAACAAAATTAATTCAATCTTTTATCATACATTAGACCTGAAAAAACACAGGCTTGATATAACATGCAAGTATTCAAAAAGCGGGAACCAGATGTTTTGGAATTTTTTCTAGTTTTTGAGTAATCATGAAAGAACCACAGCAATAGGTTAGTCTTATAACATGATTCATCTTCATCCGGGATTCATCCGTCTCCTCCGATTGCTCACCTCTTGTGCCTCCCCCAGTCTCCTCTCCTTCCACCACGTCCGGGGGCACCGCCGTCTCTGCCAGCTCCAGCCCAATGAAGGAGGCCTCATCTCCAGCCACAGCTCCGCCTCGCCCGGTCCGCCGCGCACCCCAGGGCCCCCAAGCACTTATGCCCCTTCCTTGCAAGAAGGCCGAGGGGTTGCAGTACAACGGCTTTAAATGTCCGGAGTGCCAATCGCAATTCTCCAGCAAGGCTGAGCTGGTTACCCACTTCCAGCAGATCAGAGCTGCTCCCAACTCCGTGAGACTTTTTTGAATTGATGCTGCTCATACCTGACGGTGGGAAATGCTGGTGATCGATTGTTTGATATTCATCTTTTTCTGTTTCAGACATGCACGCAATGCTCGCCTCCCATGATGCTGCCCAACTCCTGCGCCGTGTCAGCCCACCAGAGAGTCCATAAACACAGAGCGCCTCATGTATGTCCTGAGTGTGGGGGCACTGCAAAGCAGGCCAGCTTCCAGACCCACCTGGAGGAGGCATGTCTGCACTTTGCACGGCGCATTGGATACAGGTGTGGAGACATTTCCCCAAACATCATTAAGACGTTAACAAATGCTGAATAATGGCTTATCCGTGGAAATTTGAGGAACATTTAAAAATTTTGGGGTGAGCTTGAATGCTCTCCTCACTTAAATTTAGCCTGTGGTTAAAATTCATATATCAAATAATTTAGAAAAGAATCACACATCTCCAAATTATTCAACTGCTGTTCTAAACTTTACAAAATTTGGTCTCGTGTAGTGTCAATAATTGGTTTTACTGCAGAACCTCCAAAAGTTCTGGAGTTCAGCAAGCTATGTGAAAATTGGCTTCTCTTTGTGCAACAGAAGGGATGTTTTTCTTTGAATTGACTTACTTCGAAGTTTGCCAATGATCCTTCTGCAGCTACTGGTGTAATTTGAGATGTTTTCGAATGTGGCTGTTTCAGGGAGTACACCTCTGACACAGATTAAACACGTTGGTGCTGCACTAGAGCCATAATACAACATACTCTGTACAGGTGCTCAAGCTGCCAGGTCGTGTTTGGAGGGTTGAACTCCATCAAGTCACACATTCAGACGGCTCACTGCGAGGTCTTCCACAAGTGCCCCAGCTGCCCCATGGCCTTCAAGTCTTCCCCCAGCGCACAGAGCCACATCAGCACCCAGCACCCGACACTCACTGGAGGACAGGCCAAGTACGTATCCGAGAAAATCATCGGAAGAAGATCTTTAGAGGCTGTCTGAAAATGATGCTCACACAATTGGAAATTGATCCTCTAAAATACCTGTATTGTTTTTGTCCTTTTGCAGAATGATCTACAAGTGTGTGATGTGTGATACAGTTTTTACCCAAAAGCCCTTGCTGTACATGCACTTTGATACTCATTTAGCAAAGCAAAAAGTGCATGTGTTCAAGTGTCCTGACTGCACCAAACTCTACGCCCAGAAAGGATCAATGATGGAGCACATTAAGGTGTGTTTATATTTTCAAAGTAGTGGCAAATCAGTACAAATGTAGAGGTTTATAGCTTTAAGATATTAAGTTGAAATAGGTATCCTATTGTACATTGTGAATGCAAATTGTGAATTATCCTTCTGCCTTTAAGTTTTTTCAGTGAATGTGGTGTCAACAGAGGCATACAGCCTTTTCTCACATTTGCCTTAGCAAGGCTCCTCCCAATGACTTAGTCCTAAATTCTACCCCAGGAACAGTTCTCTTTAAAGGGAGTCAGAGCCTCTCTTTTTTTGCCTATTTGACTTTAGTTTATGAATTTAATCTAGACTCTCCATTTGTCCCACTTAACTGTCGCCACGTCTCAGACGGCTCACAGAGGACCTTCAGCCAAACAGACGGAGACTCCGCCCGATGCCTCCAACCCCCCCTCGGCGCCGACCAACACTTCCGGCCCATCGGGCCTCAAATCCAAACCCTCTGGGAAACCAGACAACTCTGATGGAGAGGACTGGGGGCGGGAACGGGAGGAGGAGGACGAGGAGGACGACGAAGACGAGGATGATGCGGACGAGGACTACGGGGCTCCGGGGGGGAACTCGGCCGCGGGCGGCAGCAGTCAACCCCCCGCGCAGACCGAGTGGACCTGCCCACAGTGTCAGTCCACCTTCACTGACAACGAAGACTATCTGAGTCACGTGAGGACGGAGCACGGCAAGGTGTGGCACACTACCGCTATAACCGCTATACCCCATTGTGTTGAACCCTGTGATTACAGGTAGTGCACCAATTTCTAAAAGCAGAGGAAAGCTATTCATTTCCTGTTTGCACTGGAGCACATTTAACTGGGACTCACTGTCTTTTTAAAAAATTTTAATCTGATCTTTCTCCTTGTGCTCGTCTGCGTGCCGTCAAAGTTTCCTTGCCGTATTTGTGGAGGCACGTTCAGCACGTCTTCCAGCCTGAGACGTCACGAGCGCGTCATTCATGAGGGCAACAAAAGAGTCTTCCATTGCCAGTGAGTTACTCGCAGTCAAAGATCACAAACTAACCCATTACTATAGTTTGGCTAGAAAAGAAAAATCCTTGTTTGCTATGTTAGCGTACTTGTGAATTGCTTCAGCATGTGTCTTGGTCTCAATTCTTTAACCATAAAACTGATGTAAGAGATGTGTTATTAAAAGGTGTGTGATTTTCCTTTTACTTTGAAATTGGAATTTAAAAATCAATCAAACAGCGTATCAATAGAGCAGATTTAACCAGCGTGATTGTCTTTCAGATATTGCACTGAAGGGAAACGCACCTTTGGAAGTCGGTTTTTACTGGACAAGCATATTCGGCTCCATCACAGAACCACAGATGGACAGGTGAGACTAGATAGCTCATATGTCTGATAAGATAAAGCTGGGTCCCAATTCCATACTACAACACACACATTGAATAATTTGAATAAAAGTACAGTTAAGATCTAAAATGTACGTTTAGTCCCCCTCTACCTTTTTTCGTTTAATCAGGAAAGACCCATGACCAGGAAGCGAGCCGCCACAGGGGGAGAAGGACCAGGCAGCTCCTCGGAACAGGACGGCGAGGGCGCCCCCCCCGGGGCCAAGGCGGGGGACGAGGAAGAAAACGCCACCGAGGAAGGCGCCCCGGGCCCCGCGAAGAGAACCAGGGGGTCCGCCGCGACCACGTCGTCGGCACCCAACGAGCTGGAGGAGGAAGACAACGTTTTCCGTTGCGTCCCCTGCGGCTTCTCCACCGAGGACGGGGCGGAGTTCCAGCGGCACATCCCCCAGCACCGGGCCGACACCGCCTCCTTCCAGTGCCTGCAGTGCGGCGTGTGCTTCGCGTCCGCCGGCTCTCTCAGCAGGCACCGCTTCATCACTCACCGCGTGCGAGACACCCACGGCGAGGCGGACCGCGGCCCGACGCGCACCCACGGCTCCCCCTCTGGCGGCTCCCCCTCCGGCGGCTCCCCCCAGGCGCAGGGCGAGGACGCGGACGGGAATCTGATCTGCAAGGTGTGCGGCCGGCGCTTCGACAAGGCCTCGGACCTCAACACCCACTTCAGGACCCACGGCATGGCCTTCCTCACCGCACACAAGACGGACAAGCCCCAGTAGGGAGGCACTGACACTCGCTCCCAGCGAGGAGGTGGGCCGGGAGAATATGAATGTTGATCCTGAGGTGAAACGTCCTGCGCAGTCTTTTTTAATATTTTTTTTTTAAGCCACCATAAACGTCCTTTTTCTCTAATCTACAGCACCTGTTCCGTGCGATTGTAACTGCATGTTTGATCATCTTACTGGTCACTGACCTGAACACACCTGTGATAGACTCTCGATGAAAAGACGCTGGAACAGCCCCAGCCCCAGCCCCAGCCCCCCCCCCCCCCCCCCGAGTAAAGCATTTATATATCAGCCGTACTGTGTTTGATGCGTCTCGTCCACCCATCTCAATCACTCTGCCCTGACTGTAGCCACCTGTTTGATTTTCCTCAGAACGCACTTAAATACGTACACCTCTCACTGTAGTGCCGATATTTTTGTACCCGACCCATTGTTTGTGGTATTCACACTCATTCGCAAGTCCGCTGCCATTTTTCCCGCGGTGAGATGGGTTTTAACAGCTCCAAAAACTTTTAAAACTGATCTCAAGACCTCTGACGCATGAAGGGGAGGTTTGGGAGAATCTAACACTGATTTTTATGTTGCTAGAATATTTATTTATTACGAAACACATTACTGCTGTTGGTATTTGTGTGAGTCGGTTGCATCCAGAGACATGAGATGGGTCTCTGATGGCATTTCATTTGGAGACAAGGTTACTGGAGGTTCGTAACCTGTGTAGTGTGAACAGTGTGTGTTGTTAATCGTTAAGCTAGAAGAAGAAGAAGAAGAAGAGAGGCCAGGCTTCCTGCCAGTAGAATGTGTAGGTTTTTCCATGTAAATAAATATTACACTAAAAGAAATCCTTCTGGTTTTAGTAACTTGCTATGATAATGTGAATACGTATAGTATTTGTACTTGTACTGTTCCCTTTTTTTTCTCCAAACAATTTAAAAGAAGTCCCTCCCAGAGGTAGCTATACGTTGTAATTACAAAGCAGAGGGAGATACGGGAGGTTGTGTTGTCTTAATGTGTATGAATACAAACATTTATCTCTTTGAGACAGTTTTTTTTTTTATCTACAGATTCAGTGCTTGCTGTACTCACATTTCACGTTTCCAAAACATTCTTCGCGGTCACATGGTGGAGGCCTAAGAGTGGATTTATTTTTGTTTGCATCTTTTATATGTCATTGTATCATATTTATATAGTTCAATAGTGGAAATTTCATGTCATTTTCTTTCCATGGTTGTGGTCTGCTTGCTTAAATGCATTACACTTTTGTGCTGTTTTCAAAATAAATGTGTAAAAGAGAAGATTGACTCATGCATCTGGTTCATCTGCAGATTGGAGGGTTTTGTTTGCAGCTTCTTTCGCTTCCTTCACATTGTGAGAACCGATCTGCTTGTTCCAGTGAACCAGTAAACATGTATGCAGACCACTGCAATGGGTATAAACACCTTAAGTAGCATTTACTCAATTCAACCGTTTGTCTTCTTTGAGACAGCTTCATTTACCACTGAGTGGTTTTTTCAGTCTTTCTCCAACCCCCCCAGCTCCAGTCCCATCTTGCTCTCAGTGGGCTCCTGACATGGCATCTGTTCTTCAGATAGACTGAGAGGATGGTGGACTTCAATCATCAACTCGTAGATCAGAGTTCCCAGCAGCGCCCCACCACAGGGAGCCACTATGGGCACCCACCACCAACCACCTCCAGCCCTGCAAAGGGTTGGACGCAATCAGACTTTCCAGTGATCCTTACAGACATTATTTATCTGCAACCTCAGACATGCATATGCACCGACCACCTACTCCTAGGTTGAGGGGAACCGGGCTAAAACGCTATGAATTTGGAAGAGGGGGAAGGTGAATTGACGGGACCCTTGAAGTTTGACTGAAAGATATTAGAATATAATATTGTTTTCTAGTCAGAATCCCTTTAAAGAACGACACTCCCTACATAGTGTATTACAGTCAGTATTAATGCATTATTTCCACCTGCAATAGTTTATATATATAATAAAAATCTCCTTCCACTCCTATTAAATCAAACTTTAAATGCATCTACACGTGTTGAACTAATACACTTGGATTAACACGTGAATGTCTCAAGACAAAAGTCAAACTACTAACTTGAAAACCTCCTCTCCCCAGCCAGCGAGGTACGTGAACAGCCGAGGTCCAAAATCCCTGGCGGGGTTGAGGGCGTAGCCGCTGTTGGAGCCAATCGAGATGCCAATGACCAGCACGGCTGCTCCCACCAGGACGGGCTGAAGACCCTCAGGGACGTGGCTGTTCTTCTGGTCTCCGAGAGCCAGGACACACAGCAGCAGTGCAGCCGTGCCGATCACCTGCAGGTCATTGAGTTGTTAACGAACCGCGGCTGAGCCCCGAGTTTCAGAACAAAAGCGAGGACGTTGGAATCGAACTGAAGAGATTGAAACGTCCCAATGAAAAAGGGAGTGATGATGTCTGACCTGGTCCACGATTCCTCCCCACACACTGAGGTAGTCAGCAGGGTAGGTGGCGAAGATGCCCGCTGTGGCAGTGGGGCCCGTCACGGTCAGCTCACCTCCGCTGTACACCCTGATGGCATCTACAAGCACCTCGTCACACACACACACAGAAATATATTCTATGTTGTTGTCTTCAACAATACAAATAAGTGGTTGTAAGTGTCTTCTGCCTCGTGCTCTAATCTTTAAACAACACCGAGCGACATGATTCTTCCCCACGATGATGAAATGAATGTATCTTGCATCAACTGGGGCATCAAATGTTTTATTACTCCACAGATGGAAATACTCCACCCGAAGTCATGTTTGCTAAAGACTACACAGTCAATCTGATGTTGACAATTGTTTTATAACCAAACAATCAATGTGACCTGTTTTCCCCTGCAGCATTGGATCGGTTTGGGACTAAATGCAACACAGTATTAAAGATTGAACAAGCACGGTTGGTTTTTGTCCCAGATTGATTTCCCCTTTGATTAAAACTTTCACCCTCTACCTATACAGACTTTGAGTATTGTATGTTTGTCTTGCCAAGAGTGGGATTCTGATTCCAGTAGTCACTGTTAAAACTCACCGTAGTACTGAAGGCGGACGGTGGCTGCAGCCAGAAAGGCTCCGAGCGCTTGGAAGAACGAGTAGAAAGGCAACTTCATCCAGGGATGTCTCCCCAAAACACACAGGCTCAGTGTGACTGCAGGGTTCAGATGGGCACCTTATGGCCGGAAATAATCCAGAAGAATTAAACATTTCATTATAAGAAAAAAAAAAAAACAGTCTGGGGAATGAAATGCAAATGAGAATAGCTTCAAAAACCGCTGTGCGTGCACACTTAACATCAGCCATCAACATGTTTTGATCTGCAGAATGAATAATCAACCCAGCTCTAAACAAGAATAAACTTTAACATCCTCCTGCTGGTTAATAAAGCACAGAATGGTTTAAGGCCAAAATACATATTTGACATGGTGCCAACCCACAAACCAGCTCAACCGGAGGACTTGACAAAGTGAAACCTGATCTTACCTGAGACTCCACGAGACACAAAGACCCCAAAAGTTACTCCCATGGCAAAACCCAGATTGATTGACAGGTACTGTCCCTTTTTATCTTCAGTCGTGGTCACCTGGGCAACGGAGCCGCATCCAAACAGCTGGAATTACAGAGGACAAAGAGCTTGAGGAGAAGAATATATTTCAACCCGAGCAGAAAAAACAAAGCATGCAATCTGTGTGAAAAACGTTAAAAACTCAGTATTTATTATGCAACAAAAACATCTAATTATTCATTGTAAATACGATACATGTGTGCGTCAAATGCTAAAATAATATTACTTCAATAATTTAGCATTTTATTTGTCTCATTCCACTGTTTTAGTATTAATGTGTAATTTCTACCTTAAGTGACATCTCCACCGTTTGGTGGAGGCTTGTATTTCAATAACTATTTGGTGAGTGCGTTTTTTTTTTAGTATACTAATACCGCCCCAAAAAGAGAAAATTATAGAAATAATAAAGACATTAAAGGGGTACAGAGTGCATTTGGAAACTCAAGTATGTAAGTTGTGAAGCTTCGATTTAGGTCTGGCCCAGATAACGGGCCTTATCTTATCTGGGTGTAATCTCCCTTTTTATTTTTTAGAAACTTTAGTGCTAAGGAACCTGCTTTATGATTTGCAAAACCTTTATTGCCCTGTGATACAAACATCAGAGCTTTGTTCCAAATCCCTGATCCATCACCCACAGCCTTTATCCTCCCCTCCTCCACCCCCCCTCTCTCTTCCAGGCCAAAGTCCTCAGTTATACATTGTGTGGATTCATTATCTGCTTCAAAACAAGCGAGTAAGCAAGTCGTGGCTTTAGAAAACAATATGAAATATTTTGTTGGTGTGTTTGCTGATCAGGTGAGAGAAATTCATTGTTTAGTATCACAGCTCATGCTAAAGATGCACACGTGACACATCTTACATGTACCAAAGTGTCTCATGCAACTAACTGAAGTCTAGATCCATTAAAAAGTACTCACAATGAGGACATAGACTCCAAGGCACTCGGCCATGCACTCCCTGACCAGTTGGCTTCTGATCTGACATTTCTTGAGCAGCCTCTCCATCCCAGAGGTTTCCTCGGGTGAGCTTTCAGAGTCGGGACGCCGTTGCCAGGTGAATCTGACCCGTGTGGAACCACAGCGTCTGACTGAGCTGAGTCTGCCCTTTCAATGGTGGAGCTACGTCACACACTTTATGGCAGTGCTTAGGCGATGGTTCACGTGTGAGCGGGGCAGGAAAGTCGCTTACTTCGCTGGACATCTTCTTGCCTGACATGGTTGAAAGTACTCCAGTACTCCACAGAGCTGGACTCCTGCCCACCGGACCCACTCCGGCCCCCCGGCAAAGGTTGGCCGGGATGTCACCTGACAGGAATTGCATCTGATTGTTCTTCTCGTTTGATTGGTAGTTACATTTCATCTAAAACAAGACACATGCTTCCAATGAATTGCTGTGTAATGTGTAATGGTATTTTTTATGCCACATTGCATCTGAATGAATTACTTGGGGATAATAGCGGTAGATGGAAACGTCCTTAGCTTGCACCATGTGCTTGTAAAGTCATCATTGTCATTTCTGATAAGAATAATCACTCCCCTTATGCTCATGACTGAGATAATTGACACTGTTTATTTGAAGCATATCTTTCCACAGGATGCATCATGTCAAATGAAGGGGAAACAAAGCAAATTACTTCAAAGTGCATGATTATGCTACACGGTGCTCACCCTACACAAAGGAAATGCACTTTGATTGCTTTTTAAAAATATATAATTCAAGGTTTGCTTTAAAACTCATAACGTTGGAAGTATCTGCATGCAACACTGAACTTCCAATTGCACATTCAATTCTAAAGAAAAACAGGCACAGTGTTCTTAAGTTCATGTTGTTTCTTCCAGGCCTTTTGAAAATAGATTTTCTAAATAACGGTTTAGATGAGAAAATGATATGTCACACTCTCTTGATGAAATAACTGCCAGGACTGTTGCCATGGTAACATATTGATAAGGTACACAGATCCCAAAAAATCAGTAGACAAAGACATCAACTAAACATTTGAAGACAAAAGCATGAAGATATTTGAAAGAAGAACGAGTCTAAACTTCACTATAGCCTTAAAAATGTAATGCTTTATTAATGGGAACTGATGACTTAGGGTTTAAGGTTCCACACTATGTTAGTAGCCGAGTGAGGATACCAGCGAGCTCCACACTTCAGGATTCCTGAATGTTTCATAAAGTAGTTCAATAGAATAGTTCCCTCTGAAGTGGAGTATAAAGTGCCCTTTATCAAAGGAAACCTCCCCCGATCTGCACTCCCAGATTCACAACATAAGAGCGATGAAACCTTTTGATATATCACACATGAAAGAACTTTTATTACTTCATTTTCATTGAAAATAAGTCAAAACTCTTTCTGCATCTGAAGCACAAGGAAACCACAAACCTGATTGAAGCTGCAGCCACACAAATAAATAAAAGGACGTGTTATGTAATGAATAATTTTGAGAAGGCTGGAGAGATGGATGAGGAGGGTTTATGGTGGAATACGATAGAGCGATGAGAATAGGTGGATCCATTGCTTGATTAGATGACCTACAGTGATTAGGGCCTGTGGAGGCCGGATGCCAATTTAGAGGGATAAAAGCTGTTAAAATCTCGGCAGAATCAAGGCGCCGAGACACTGAATTCACCTGAAATTCACTGCGGTTCAGTATAGTAATAAATACAGTATAAAAAAAAAGTATAGAAAAAGTCTAAACAAAACATCTGCAAATTGTATTAAAAGCTCCCAGCAGTTTTAATTGTGCATTGTTTTGATCCAATAGGGATTTCAATCAGGCATTATTCAATTCATGATGAAAAAATCTGACAAATTCATAGCTCAGGGGATTGTGATGTGCATGATTGTCCCGCAACCTACACTCAGAATCGCCCAATCAGAACAGAGCTGGTTTCTAAGTTACGGTCTTATTTTTAACTGGGTTTCCTAAATGGATTAAACCGAATACAAGCAAAGAAAACTGAGTGAATATATTAAGATTCTTTATTTGACATATCACACTTAACCTACAACGGGACAATTTTCAAAACAAAATATGTAATATAGTTTACTACCCGATGTGTGTTGTTATTTGTTAAGATTGCTATTTTTCAGGCCAGATGTTCATAATCCATCCAACACGCACATTTTGGCATTGTTCATTTTCATTGAAGGTCGTGGACGCGTTCTGTCCATATATAGACATAAACTATACATATGCAAAATCACAGCTCTGGGGAAATCACTCAGATACTGAAATGTTTTCAGGGCACCGAAGCTACGGTCCACCAGTCTCCAAGTCCTCCATTATACATCACGTTATCTATACCCTCCAAAGAACTTAGAGAATAAGGAGCCATCATCCCGCATGTCTGAAAAGGGATTTTGATCACCTGAAAATTAAATAATAGGGAATTAGAGGTAGATGTAGCTACTTATGGCAGAATATTCTTATTATGACTCCCCGAAACATATGGACTGACCTGACACAATAGGCTCGGTGTGGTGGTCCGGCGCCTCTTGGCCACCAGAACCTCCTGAGCGGGTCACCGTGGTCTCTTCGTTGCCTTTGCCGTCTCTAACTGTTCGCCTCTCCTCCACAGACTGAGGGACATTAAATCAGTCAAAAGACAAACGATAAAAATCCAGCGAGGCGGAAACACATCCTTTTCCCTGGCGTGAATCCCAACTAAGGGGACCACTTCGACACTTGAAAAAAATATGCTGTGATGGTATATTAATACAGAATTAGTAGTAAGATCAAGATAAACCACTCACCCCGTCAGGTTTCACCACCTTGGTGACTACGACGGACTGGAAGAACGAGCGGGCTCTGGGTTGGTTCGGGTGGTGTCCAGCAGGTGGAGTCAGAATCTGATCCAAGCCCCTAGAGGACACTGCAGAGTCCAGATCTGGACAGAGACGGGCAAACTGTTGGAACACATCGCAGAGCAATAGATACTTCATGGGTTTGACGGATGTATTAAATACATCACCCACCTCGGTCTTCTTTGCGCCCATCCTCAGTGGATGTTTGTGGCCCTCTCTCCCGGATATCATTAAACTTTTAAATGATACGAGAAAGTTAACACTGGAGTAAACTAGAAACATTGTCATCATCATATTGCCACAGAAACAAGAAATGTATGAAAAATAGGCTTTTTAAAAATATCTTAGGGACCTTTGAAAAAGGGGTCCACCCATGGAATTGCGAGCTGGGGAAGTCTGGGGACTCATAAGATGGGCGGTGATCCCTTCCGGGCTCCCTGGACGGCGCCGCTTGGGGTCCTTGTGGGTTGTCGTAAGGGGACTTGAGCATAAAGTCCCTCAGGGGGTTCGCACCGGATCCCCTTGCACCCCTCTCTGCTCTGCCCTGAGGTGGCGGTGGGGGCCCGATGCTGGGAACATCTGGAACAAAAGGCGGGGACAGAGGCTCTATCTACAACTGAACATTGCAAAAGACAGGAGATGTCAAGGACAGAACAGGGTTCATACCAGAGTGCCCGAGCTGTGGCTCTCCATCCCAGCGGCCCAGCTGGGAGAAGATCTCCTCCATGTCCCTGAGGACTTGGCCAAACACCGGCGGCTCCTGCATCTTCATCCCATCGGGGCCAACGCTGAAGCCAAACCTCAAGGCCCTGTCAAAGGGGTCCTGCGGTTCCCCGCAGAACCCATCACAGGAGAATCCATCTTCTTCATTGTCGTCTTCATCGTCATCATCATGAGTCATTGCATCGAAGAAGGGGTCCCTGACACATTGCAGCAAGCAAAACAGAGGACTATCAAGTCAATTTATTCTTGCTTTGGACTCGTTAAGCCTATGTAACGTTAAAATACCGTGAAGTAGTCAATCGCATTAGTCTCGACCTTGGCCTAAAACAAACAGCAAACTGTCAGCTGAGGGACCTCCTGTGGTCATTCTGGCTGAGAAGCTAATGTAGTGACGTTAATGTAAGCTGGTTGGTTACCTGTCAAACCCTGCAGCGCAGGTAACTAACTTAGTTACGATAGTGAACTTAGTTTCCGAGTGAACTAAAAACGCGCTGTTATAGTTTGCTCGATGCCAGCTGTGTGAACTTAACGTTACTTTTCCTCCACGAACTCACCTTTGGCCACGAGAATGACCTCCAGGTACACCGAAGAATCCACGAAATAAATCGAAAACATTCATTTAACGACGCCTGTCTGTGGAAAACTAAGTCATAACTTGAAAATAATCATCCGACACCCAGTGGAGAAAGCTTCCGTTGTCAACAGTGTCGTAAAGGGTTCCAGATCCTTCCGAATTACGCAATTTGTCGTAAAGCGCAGTTACCGTAAACGCGCAGGAGAAATCTGCACACGCTGTGCGTCGCTTCCTCGGCATCCGCCAGGAGCTAAACAGGTTTAATGCTACAAGACGCGTAGGGCATGAACGATTCAAATGGGATGCCATTATAAAGTGGATTATAATTTATTGATCTGGCTTGATTGATTTATCTTCAAGTATAAAACAAGATTTGATCCGTCATTACCGGAATCCATCTGAACTAACGTTAACTTGGCAGAAGCGATTCCTCCCAAAAAATACATTTTGCCGATGACACTTTGTTACAATATTAAACTGTCTTAACTTTTTATTTTGAATTTACGAGTAATTCTCTTGAAGTATTTTACATTGCAAACGTGAAATTCTGCAAGGACCAACATGGCGGTTGACGTGACTCACTAGAATCTAAAGCTTTACATTTGACAGAAGAAGCATAAATGGACACGATTAGGTGGAATTACGGCGGCATTCTAGATATTCAGCTCGAGATCAAGCTGTTCACCTGATGGATGCAGGAAGCATCAGAATCTTGTCGCCAACATAGAAACAAAAGCAAATATTGTGCATGAGTGCATTGCTGCAGATCGGTTTCATTTGGGTCAAACACTTGATGGAGCTGCTGCTGTTTGAGCATCAGTAACTTAATCTTCTTAAACAGTCATAATTAATGTCAAACCACATTAGAAAGAAAGTTTCTTATAAGACGTTCACATCCAAAATGATGAAAATGTCTTCTAGTTTATTTACCTAATATTTATAAATTTTTACAAAATAAAAATACATGAAACAAAAAGCTAACAAGTCTGCAGGGGAAAGAATAAAGCCATCAAACAGTGACTACAGTACTTGTTTTTTTTTATATGTACAAGACAAGTTTATCCATTTAAATTGTTTTTAAAACACACAGTACAAAAAGAAAAAATAAATCACTGACAAAAAACAAAAAAAGTACAATTTTGTCCATCGTTATTCAATGCTGCAAGTTTCCTTTAAATGGGTGAAAGGTGGTGGAGCAGAGGTGGTGGTGGGGGCTTAAAAAAAAGAAAAGAAAAACACACACACTGGAAGGCAGATTGGGTGTGTATTGGCCTTGGAAATCATTCAATATCTCTTTCAGAATAGGTGGGGCCTTTATGCAACATATTTATAATTCATGGGAACAGTTACTGTACAGTGGTGGATAATGAAAAATTCTGTGCTAGGAAAAAAACAGCACAGTACACAACCACAGCCCCTGTGTGTACAAACATGCACGCAGTCACATGACAAACACACTTTCCTCACAGTCCAAGCCAGTGAGCTTTCTTATATTCCTTTATATATAATATATCTATATTTGGTAAAAAATAAACTTCACAACTCTACCAATTTAGAGAATTGTTTCTTCAAAATTAAAATTACATTTAAAAAAAAAAACATTCAAGAGCAATTAAGCAAATTTCTGCATTTGGGTATTTGTGTTCCACCAAAAAAAAAATAAAGGAGTGGGGAGTTGAGGGTGTGAAATATAAAACTAGCCTGCTCCCCCACCTTTAGATATCACTTCATTCCTCCCCATCTGCAAGTAAAAAATGAGGGAGAGTACCAAAAAAGAAGAAAACCATACAGGAGATGTTCATTCCTTTAGAATGACAGTTCTATGTTACATACAAGTCAAAGAAAATGGGTGAGGTTGAAGAATTAACAATACAAATTCCCAACACTCAGTATTTCACCTCTTGACGGTGTATTTCTAACCATTAACCATTTAGCTCAGATTTTCCCTATTTTCTAAGCCCCTTTGTCCCTTCCGCCCCACCATGCATCACTAGAGTGCAGGTTCTCCTGGGGGGGAGGGGGGGGGGGGCAAAGGAAGATTACATGTGGAGGCTGTTTGCGGAAGGAGTGAGGAGCCCCCAGCGAGCTTCGGTCAACAGCTTTGGGGGGGTAGGAGAGGGAGTTGATGTTAGTTTGCTCCCCAGTTGTAGCTGTTGTACGCCGACTTGTTGATTTGAGACTTCTGTTGAATGGAGGCATTCTGGCTGCGCTGTCCGGTGCCGCTCTGAGAGAGAGAGGACAGAGATCATCTTACAGCTTTCTCCATATTTATAAAGTGATATTGTGTAAATTAGTGACTTGGTTGAATCAATATGCACTTACATGATTCATCTCCAAAGGATAATTATTTTATGAGATTGCTATTACGAGAGTTTGAACGGACCATCATTTTACTTCAAACTAGCCAGGTTCTCTCAGAATGATTTAAGCAAAATCACGATGATGACAGGCTGCAGTGAACTCGTACCAACAGATGGAGACATACAATGTGCGCTACCTGTCCGTCCTGCTGCAAGTGGTGGTGCAGAATCTGCGAGTGGGGTTGCTGGTGCGGTGCCAGGATGTGCATGAAGGGGGCTGGGGCGTAGGCAGCAGCCGCTGGGGGGTTGATGGGTCCCCCACTGCCCAGAGCCGAGGGCAGGCTGAACGGAGCTGCGGGTGTGCCAGCATGGAAACCCTGCTTCTCAAACGACTGCTGGAGGAGGTGACAAAGCAAAGACGACATTTTTGCTTAATTCAAGCAGCAAGAGGGGAGGGGACGGGGCATCATTGAAATATTCATGAGCTGTAATTTACCTGCGTCTTTGTGTAAACAGACCCTGAAATATCTGGTACCCCTGTGTTGCTTGATGTCACAGAAACTCCTGCATAGACAAGAGGGGACACACAATTGGTCCTAAAACTGTTCATGAAACATCAAAAACATGGCCTGCCATTTTGACATGTTCAGATTCTACCCAACACAACTGCCACATGGTGTGCTGCGAAGGAATCAATAAATTCTATACACACGTACTATATATTTGTGCACATTCTTCAACTCAAATATGCAAGAGAAGATCTTACAACTGTACAAGAAACGATGCTCCTGGGAAATTTTGGGCATCTTTAAACAGCAGAAGTTCATAGATGTCTTCAGCAGAGGCAATGCAGTGGATGAAATGAAGAGAGGTGAGAGGGTGTGGCAGTGAATCACTTCCATCTAGTGTGTATGGTGGTTACTAGAGTCGTTGTTGACCCCCCTCAACTTGGGAGCATGTATGGACCAGAAAAATTGATTCTAACAAGACTCCTTTCATGTGGCATTCGCATTGCAAAAAATGGTAGCGGCTTTGACTCGCTGAACATTTCTCAAACCTTAGAATATTAATCACATGGTGGATTCATCCTCACAAGTTACTGCTCTTGTCGGTTACAGAAAGAGGCACAATTCAAGGGCCATATTTGGCATCTGATGCTGTGAAACAAAACATGATGATCTTATGAAGTGGTTTAAATTCTTTCACAGCATTAGCAATGTTCTTTTTAAAGTGCTGGCGCCTTAAATGCCCATCCCTGTTGCAATTTCTATGGACAACACATTCCTTAGATTCTTCATGGAGAGATGTCACAAAAATACCACAATGCAGGCTCCAAAGATTATGACAAACCACGACGGATCAAAACGTCAAGCACCCTTTACACGGCAACCTTGTCTTAATTCAGGTGCTATTCCAAAGAACAAGAGCATTAGTGTGAATACTGCGGCAGCTTCTTCAAACAGAAAGTTATCTCCGAGACACACTTTTAGCATAGCCTTTATTATTAAACCAATTACATTTTGCTGCCCTCTCTCTTGAATTATAACCCATAAGACTGAACTTGATATTCTAAAGATGGACATGCCAGCAATGACAACATGAGTGAAGAGCTAGCAAGACAGGAGGAGGAACCGGACAACATCAACCAGAGGAACTCATCAGTTTATGACAGCCACTCCGCTTGTGACATGCCACATTTTTGACTCCAAAAAGGATAATTAGGTAGCATAAAACTGAAAGATTGGATTCATGATGAGTTGCCCTGGAAGAGAACACTAAACAGACAGAAAGGCAGAGAAGACTGGGCAGAGAGTCGGGCGGCATTGGACTAAAAGCGGATTAGCGTGATGGTCTTCTCCCATGCACAGCTCGTCAGCGATGAGGCGAAGGGACAGGAGCAGAGTGGGAGAAGCATGGTGGGTGACACAAGGAGGAAGACTGGAGAGTTTCACAGGGTTTGATTTTCCTTTTCTCCGTTTGTTGTTTTGGCAGGTGGCGGCACTCACCGACTCCCGGCCCGGTGACAGAGCTGGCTGGCTTGTTTTGAGCAGAAGCGGCAGCGGCCACGGCAGTGCCGTATCCGCCCTTACAGAAATCCCCACTCCCTGAAGCCTGGCCCACATCCTCATAGCCTGCAACAGTCAGACACACAGCCGCAGCCCACAGCGTTAAACACACCAGGCAGGGGAATCAGACCTTCCTCAAATAGCAGTTACAAACTATTTGTAGCGTTCGTCTGAAACAAGTGCACCACATGGACTGGTTTATACCAAACTGTGACAATACAGATTGTGTCAAGTTTACTAACAGACATTATGCCACCATAGCAATACTTTACTGTAAATACCTGAACGTTGACACCAAATGTATTGCCCCCAGTGGCAAAGCCAGTCAATCTGGTTACAACAAGCAGGTCAGAAACAACGGCAACATCATTTGCAGATACTATTTGACAAAGTCCGAGGGGGAGGGGGGGGGGGGGGGAGATGGGGGCAGGCAGGTTGTGTGTTTGAGGGGAGGTGGGGGTATGGAGTGAGCTTGATTTGGGTGATGGCAGAAAGCAGCAGATGGTGCAGCTTCGAGCAAATCTGTGTCGCACATGTGATCAAATATGGATTTTGAGTAATGAATTAAAGTATACAAATAAATTTAAAAAACAGCATAACTATAGCGGAGCAAGCTATGAAAGACAGCAAGCGACCAATAATCTCACCCTTCGGTTTAGTAAACATGTATAGCCAAGAGCCCATCGTCATCATTCCTTCCAGTTAAAATGATACAATACATTTTATCACAAGACACCATTCAACAGAAGTGGCAGACAAATTGTTGCAATCTTTAAGGCATGGTTTGAGGCATGTCCTTTGTACGTACAAAGGTTGAAATCAGGGTACACGGTGAAGCTGCATTTCCAATAACTGGACAGCTAAACCACAATATTCATTAGGGTTGACGATATTGGATTTTTGCTGATATGCCGATATTTTCAAACTCATTTTGGCCGATGTCGATATATAAACATTTTTCCCCTGATGTATATACACTTTAGTTTTGCTGAAGAGAAATCCAAGTATTTCTCCCGTACTACCTTTACCTTATTAAAGGATAGGATTTAGATACCATAAATGTATAATTTTACAAATGTAAACAGACATTCACCCCTGAAAAATATACATTTTTTCACTTGGAGAATAAATGATATGCCAGTGCCACATTTTATTTTTAATTTCAGACTTCAAACTTCAGTCCTTACAAGTAAAATAGATAAAAAATACATTTTAAAATAAAATATGTACATCCATCTCCTACTTGAACAGGTCTGCCAAATGCTTCTCTGACATAGTTAGCATTGTACTGAAACTTACAGTGGTCACAAACGCAGCTGTAGAAAAGTAGCGCAGGCCAGGCATAGCATACCGCGGTTCAAGGTACGTCATTAGCCTGCTGAAGCCAACGTCTTCTACGACGCTGAATGGCTGGTTATCAAGAGCAATAAATTCAATGATTTTGTCGTTAAGCTCTTTTACCTTTGGGTGGTCGCTGCTGTATTTTCTAGCTTTGTCAAAGGACTGTAGTAGAGGTTGCTGATGGGTTTTTAGTGTAGGCGTGGTGTATTCCAGAAAGTAGTGGTAACGTCACTTGATAGGCGTGGTATTGGACGGAAAGTAGATTGACGTCATTCGATCGCGCGACAACTGAAAGCTAACCGCAAACAACAATGGAGGACATACAGCCGATCCTGTTCTTGCGTCTCGATATGTGGCTGTTAAAGTAATGCTGTGAGGCGACATTGTTGCGACGGTGTTGTAGTTTAAAAATAGCGCCTGGTGTGTTGTCTTTCCCCTTGCGGCACGCGCAAATGACGATACTCAACCAATCAACGTTCTGCAGTGAGTCTAGTTCCACCCTTTAGTACCAAACAACTGTGCAAGGTACCGCAACGGAAGGGTACCCAAAAAGTGGTACGGTACGGTTAGGATTTTTGGGACTTTTCTCAGTGGAGACACAAATAAAAGGGTACCGACCCGTACCGTACCGCTCGGTGGAAACGCACCATAATATCCATCATCCTCTAATCTAAAAGCACTCCGATTAACCTTGAGAGAGGATGAGCATACGACAATGCGTTATGAACCATTGGCAACACACCCGTGGCCCAAGTCTCATGTTTATGCTTGTGGATGCTGTAAAGCTCAAATTAAATGAAAAATGCCCTCCACTCAATGGGCTCTTTGTGAGAGCAGTTACTGGTATCCGGGTACATAGAGAAAAAACCTGCATGACCCTTAAAACAATACAGCTTTAATAGCGTTTAGATCCTCACCAGTACTGTATCCATGGGAACCATAGCCACCAGCCTGCTGGAAGGGAGCGGCTGATGCATTGACGCCAACGTTCACACCGTGCTGCTTTGACGAGGTAGGAGCCACCTGGACGGATGAAAAAACCAACATGCCATTGTTAGTCATCATGTTAGCAAGCGGGAAAAACACAGAAGAGTTTTCAATCTGTTGTCTTGTATATATTTCGTTCTTAGTCCCATTTCGGTTATTGTTGACAAATATATATTTGTACGTTTTGTACTTTTTGATGCCGTCATATATAGTAGTGTAGTGCGCTTGCTCTTTCACTCTCACACTCTCTCCTCCCACAATCATCCATGTTTTATTAATGTACATCACTAATTAAGCTTCTTTCCGGGAGTTTTTTGTGCTTTCTCGCCTAGCAGGTCTCCGTGGATCATAGTTTCGTGCGGACCCCGGTTCTGACTCCTGGCTCATGGCTCTGCTGACACCTGCTGCTGCCATCATCATCATTACTTTAAATATGATTCATATTACTGTCATCAAAAACCAACATCTTTCTGCTCTCCCTCCCCACAGAAGCCTCTGTGGATGGTGGTTCTATCTGATGGAGGTTGTCCCTGCAGTGGTCCTGCCGTACACCTGTTCTGCTACTTGCAATTACTTGTATCATTTCAGTTAGAGAAATTGAATGTATTGTACATCTTTTACATTGTTGATTCTGTACACATGACATCCATTGCAGTCTGTCCATCCCGGGAGAGGGATCCCTCCTCTGACGTTCTCCCTAAGGTTTCTTCCCTTTTTTCCCCATTGAAGGGTTTTTTCATATTTTGGGGAGTTTTTCCTGTGCCGATGTGAGGGTTTCGGGACAGAGGATGTTGCATGTGTACAGACTGTAAAGCCCTCTGAGGCAAATTTGTAATTTGCGATTTTGGGCTATACAAAATAAAATGAATTGAATTGAATATACTGTGGGTTTTACGGTAGTTGATGTTATGCCTGTAGGGAGACACACAGTGACCAGGGCAGCTAACTAATGCTGGTTCTCAACTGGTCTGGCTCCGGGACCCACCATCACCCCTTAATGACCAGCCGCAACCCAAATCGATCGGTCAACGGGGTGGGGGGGGGGGGACGAGCCGGCAAAAAAAACGACACTACACTGCATTACAAAAAAGTCAAAATATCAAAATAATATCGCATGAAAAAAAAAATTAAAAAATCATGCAACGGCCCGCGACCCACTAAAAACCAGTTGAGAACCACTGCTCTAATGCATTTATTTACAAATGCCATTTTAAATTCATCTCTTGGTTATTTTCATACCCCTATTTAGATGTGGTGTATACATTTAATTAACTTGCACTACAATGATAGTAATACTTTAATGAATAAGCTTCAAGTGAACGTGGGGGTGCGTCTGAGTGTAGTAAATTCTGACGTTAAAATAAATCCTGTTAAATTTTCTGATTTGTATTTTTCTTTATTTTTTATAATTATGTTCAAAGAGCAACCTGTACTTTCTGACGTTTTTTTGCTATGTGAATTTGCAGTTCTGTTCTAGAATAAAGGGTGGAAACTAAAGCTTTTAATGCGGTTTAAAAAAAATCCAATTCATCCAAAAAATAATCAACCAATTAATCGATTATCAAAATAATCGTTAGTTGCAGCCCTACTGTCATAAAACTCAAAAAGGTCTGGGAGCAGTGATTTAATAAGTCAACCGGTTAGCCGGCTCGTGGAGTTCTCTCACCGGAAACACAGCAGGTCCATACTGGAAGGTGTTGGCCAGGCCTGGCATGCCAGTGTAGTAAGGGAGGCTTGTGTAGCTGTAACCAGGCGGCAGCGCCGGATTGAGGAAGGGCTGCTGCGTGTTGTGATGCGTCTGTGTCTGTTGGGTCTGAGCTAAGGTGGTGGCTGGAGACGGGGATGATGCGTCGCCTCGACCAAACTTTGATAAGTCACCTGTGAAGTTGTAAAACACGGGACAAAGTGGGAAGTTAGAACCCAGAAAAGGTTCCTGTTTGTCCCTCAGCCTCATGTGCTTGACTTCTAAAGTATCTTCTAATAGACGCAGTTGTTACATGGCTCACCAGAGTAAGGGTTGTTTGTCAGGCCGCCGTCTCTGCCAGTCAGTGCCGTCGTGGGAGTTGCAAACGGAATGCTGTAATAATCCTGGAGTGAAAAGCATTTTTAGTAAAACAAAATAAAGGCAATGAAGGATTTGTGGGCAGTTTGTAAAGCTCACCAGCGGTATTCTTGTTTGCAGCATCTGCAGGTCATCATAGCCGTACACTTGGGGCTGAACAGAATCAGAAAACTGATAAATGAAAGAACTCAAAACAGGTAAAGCCCAGGTTGTACAAAGACCGACTTGGTGCTGGCAGGAGCTTACAGGGTAGGCGTGCAGTAGACCAGGGGCCATGATGTATGGGTTGGGCAGTAGAGGGGGCACTCCAGGTGGCAGGTTGGGAGGTGGTTTCCCTGTAAGCACAAGTAATGCCAAGTCAAACATAACAATTGCATTACGATTGATGATGTATTATAACTAGGGCTGTCAAATGATTAAAAATTTTAATCAAATTAATCAGAATTTTCAGTGGATTAATCAGGATTAATCACTATTTGCAATTACACCTTAATCCTAACCATTTTTTCTTTCTGAAATGCATACCAAAGATAAATAACAGGACAGACACATAATTATCATTATTATTATCATCATTATTATTTTTTACATAAATACATGTTATTGATATTTGACTTGGTTTAATTCATTCCAGAAAATAATCAAATCAATGTTATTTGATAAATTAGACTGAATTCCCTGCATGGCTCTAGAAGGGTCCCGAGCCTCTGCGGTTTATCCCACTCTGCTGCGGTCGGCAAAACGAGTTTGTGCTCATGATGGTCCAGGGCTGCGATGACCAGACATGTCAACCCTCCTGATAGTTCCGGGAGACTCCCGAATTTCAAAGCCCCTCCCAAAAATCTCCCGGACCGACCTTTCTCCCGAATTTCTCCTGATTTCCACCGGACAATAATAAAAGTTACACTTTAAAGTTGAGCGGCAATTAGAACGGAAAAAGATGAGACTGGCGCTGCAAGGAAAACCGCTAGAACCCCCCCGCCGATCGCCAGCACCCCCCACGTTGACCGCTAGCACCCGCACCCTCCCCCCGGTCCTTTTGAATTGGCAAGTATGGCGATGACGGCCTCTTTATTTCTGCTCACGCGCTTGACCATTTTGCTATTGTGTTGGTCAAATGATCTGAGGTTGATTTTGTTAATGGCCTGCGAACATTCAGCGTGGACTGGCGCAAACGACTTGCTGAACCTGACATATGCCTACAGGTGGCAGTAATGTGTTGTATAGGATGAAGTGCATTCCCTAGAGGAAGAGGTACTTTCCTGACCTGAATAATTTGTCACACTGCGCATGCGTGAAATGTGTTAAAATTTTTTACGTAATTAACAACAAACAACTAATTAACGTCGTTAACGCGGTATTTTTGACAGCCGTAATTATAACATGCTTGCGGTATTGTAACCATCGCTCATATTCATTTATGTTTTTGTGAAATAATTTTTCAAACAAGATTCATTTAAGCTTCTCAAACAGAGATAACCTGTGAACACCATTATAATTTATTCTCTCCCTTTATTTCAGTTATTGTTTATTAATCTGCGGTTCACTCGCTTTCTGAATCTGGAGGGATCCGTACGGATCACTGACCAACAGGGTTCTGTTACTTCACACAAAGTGGATTTCTCACATTGATGCTTGTGTTTATATCTAACCTGAGGATGCCCCAGAGTTCCGTGAGGATGACGAAGTAGCTAAAGAAGGCATTGCCGAGGTGATGGAAGCAGCGGCGGCCGCTGCAGCAGCAGCAGCAGCTGGGACACACATGGATGCAGCGTTGAGGCCCATGGTCAGACTGCTGACGGGGCCGAGGCCAGAGTGGGCTAACACCGTGCCAGAGCCTACGGAGGGGCCCTGAGGGCCCCCTAGTGACACCTGGGCAGCCACCGAGGATGAGGAGACAACTGATGATGGCCCGGCGGAAACTGAGGATGGGAAGGAGGAGGAGTGCAGACTCGAGTCACCGTCTATGCTGTGATGCTGTAGAAACAAAGATGAGATTTCATTTCCATTACAGTGAAGAGACATTTAATGTGCCCTTTGGCAATCACAGGAAATGCAGCTTTAAAACTGCTCAGAGATGGATAAAGCTGCATGTACATACAACTCATGGTTTCTGTCTGGTTAAAATAGCAATCTGCTTTAAAGATCATGAAAAAGCAAATTACATTATGCTGAATCCACATGACAGGTTTTGATACAAATACAATAATATTTAACCGGCTTACCAGAAGGCCTGAGTTAGATGACCGGACTGAAGATGGGATGTGGCTGTTCTGTTGTGATGGGTGAGAGCTGTGAAAATACAGGAAGGATTTTTCTATTTTGCGGGCTACCCAACTGGATGTAACAATCTCTCCAGGGGTCATGACTTAGAATAGTGGTTCACTTCCCAATTAATTACACATGTTAATTTAGCAGCATCTCACTTGTTGTGTTGCGGAGGGGGGTGGGTGCTTGGAGGCTGGTCTTCACTGTGCCCCAAACCGCCGAGGGACGTCTGATTGGATGCAGACAACATGGAGGCAGAGCTACAGTCAACCAAGGAGCCAATACTGGAGACAGGCGGCACCGAGTCAGAGCCTGGCTTGCCCGATACTGCAGAACCCGCTGCAGCTGGAAAACCAGAGAAAATATTTCTGGAATAAACTTGAATCCACAGTTATTAGAAAACATTTCAACAGCACAGTTAGAAATAGTATTTAGACTTTTACCTTCCACAGATTGTGAAGTTTGCATTGAACTGAAGCCATTCTGCAAAACAGATAATGAAAGTAAGCCCAAGTTTCCATGGAAACAGACACTTAAGGCATAATAAGCACGGATTTCTGAAAGATTCCATGTACACACTGATAGACAAATGATTCCTCTCAATCATCTCTCATGACCAGCTAGAGGCATGTGGCGGTGTCTATATCCGCAGAAATCTAGCAGTTTGCAAGCATTTCCTCTGATTTTACATTGTTTGGGACTTTTATTAGGTCAATGAGCAAGGATTATTTTGACCTCTTTAATATGTGAAACAAAGCAGCATGGAACCAATTACACCGACCACAATAAAACTGTGTGAAAGTAAGTCAGAGAGACTAGTCTATTAGGAACACCTGCTCCCTTTGTCATTCAGAACACTTGGGTTCATGTTCTTGACACGATTTTTGATTGAGGAAAGACTTTAAACCATGAGACCCCTGGTTGTATAAAGATCTATGACTTCCACTGATTTGTGTGGCACTCTGTAGATTTTTAACCAGACACCAGCAGTTTGCTATTTATATCAGGAGACTTTCACATTAAACAATGTTTTTCTCAAAAAGTTGTCCACAATAGTTCACAATATCCCAGTAACTACTACAATAACACCAAATCAAATGTTTTACCAGTTTAAGTGACCAACTTTGGCCTTACCTTGGGCTGCATATCCTTCTGAGGGGAGGGAGAGGCGGAGGGAGGGTAGCGCCGAGTCTGGGCAGCTCTCTGATCGTACAGGTCCATCTGACTGGGGTTGGAGAGAGCTGCACTTGACTCACTGCAGATTGTAATGGTATCGACCAGATCATGTTCTTAGAACAGCTGGTGGAGGGGTATTCCTTCAACGTTCAATGAGATCCTTTCCTCAGGCAAAGTTCTTTCACATCACAACAATGTCTAACATGTGTTGTGTTCTCGTTTTAAGTCAAACTGGCTGCATTTAAGAATTAATAGAATCAAAACAAAACATTTGAATAAAATATTAAATTTAAGAAAAAAAAGATTAACAGAATTTTCTTTGCCCTGCAACTTTAAATTACATTTGCTTCAGGTGTGAAGTCACTCCAAAAAGCCACAATATTCTTTTGTCCTCATTTGAAAAAAGGAATCTGTGTGAAGGGATTACATCGATGACTGTAGAAACAACTTGTTTAGGCCTCATTCTCCTCTGTGATAACATCATTGTTGGGAAGTGGATTAATAACTTCGGATTCTGATAACATCTGCCTCTTTGGTTTATTTTCTGTGCTCTGGTTTGAGATATGGTTTCTCAAGAGTTTTGTCTTATAGAAATGCTTCACATTAGAGCACCTAATAAATCAGGACGTTCTCTGAACGTATGAGACTGACTGGGCCTGGGAAGAATTTCTCATTAATAGTTAGTTAGTTACCATCAATGTGTTTCCTGGACCGTTGAACGGCAGCTGTATAAGCTAGAAGAGCTACGCTGATTGAAATTAAAGCGCTCCATAAAAGTTTCTCTGACTTGTAAATCTACAAACAACTTAAGTTGTGAAGCACTTTTCAAAACTAGAACATTCACTTAACTATATTAGCACCACCCGGTACTTCAATGCTTCGTCAAAAGAAAACACTAAAATTTCAACTGCTTTATCTCAAGCCATAAAAAATAAACAAAACAACAAAACAGGTCTTTTGTCAAAATTTAAAAAAAAGATTTTTGAATGTACAAACCTGCCGGGGCTAGTGTACAGACTGTTCTGAACCTGGCTGGATGGTGTAGTGGTGACGGGCGCGGACTCGTAGTCTGGCAGAACTGGTTCTGATCCAAACTGCAGAGCTCCAAACTGAAGATTGAGCCCTGTAATGTCGGCTGAGCAAGGCATCTCTACCGCCAATGCAGGAATCTGAGGAAGAAATAGACTTGTTAAAAGGATGTTTTCTCACCTCCCTAAACCTGGACTATAATGTGCAGTTTGTGTCTACATAGAAGATTGTAATTATGTCATTCACTGAAAAATAAAAGACTTTATCATCACATATTTAATACAGCGTTGTTCGAATTCATTGGTTACCTTTGATGTAATGGAAGTCTTCTTCTTCTGCTGTTTGAGTTTATGTTGCTGCAATGGCAGTGGACTAGAACCGTGGGCATCTGAGGAACTTGGGGAAACTTGCTGACCAAGTGAAGGAATTGCTGCCATTTTGGGAAGGGAGGAGGCAGGTGGAGGCACCACATGGGGTGACGATGTTGTTTGTCGTGGCATGGAAGAAGACGATGAGGAAGGAGGCAGGCCTTTGTCCTGCAGGAAAACATCCAACATGGACGAGGTTGAGGTGGCGACCTGGTAGGGCTGTCGCTTTGTAAAGGGCGAATGGACCGCAGACTCCGCTTGAGTTTTCAGATCTGTAAAATGGAAAAAATGAATTAATTATTAGCAGATATTCCCACATTGAAAGAAATATTGGAAAAAATAATTATCCATCACATGCTCAAGGGCATTTCAGGACAATCAGAATAATTGAATGAATAGAATGTCATCTCACCGTACTGTCCCATTGAGGTGGTACTGGTGTCCCAGGATGAAGGGGTTGTGTTCGGAGGTCCAGTTTGGGAGTGCTGGGCTGCCAGCTGGGCCAGTGCCTGGGCTGTTTTATACTGCTCCAGGAACTGAGAACCGGTGGTCCCCGTGCTAGCTCCTTTAGCATCCCCCACATCCCCAAAACCCTTGTTCAGCATGCTGACCTGCAATGTGGACAGATTAACAGCCATATTATCACAATAATAAAAACTGTGCTACATAGCCGTAGTTATGACGTGATGTACATGAAGATATCCCTTTCCCATGTGGCTAGGAAATGGGTGAGATATTAACCCTTTTTTGGCAGGCCTCACCATGCTGTGCTGGGTGTAAGGGGTGCTGGACGATGTTTGGGAAAGCGACACTCCTTGCTTGGAGTTGCTAAAAACCAGTGACTGGGACAAGGACGGGGGCTGTGCGGCCTCCATGGGGGGGTTTTCTGTCTCTGAAGAGGAGGAGGGTGGAGTCTTCCCCAGGAGCACTGCAAGGTCAATCCTATGGCAATGCAGAAATATTGACATTCCAAAAGACATTTTAGGGTTTGAGTGGGATCAACTGAACCGTTTACACCACGGCTAAAACCTTTTATTCGTTAAGGTTGCAACCACTAATCCTTTTAACTCATTCTGCGGTTTTCTTAATTCTTCAGGTCAATATACAAAATAGAATAATACTCAGTTTTACTATTTTGACATATAATGAAACATTGTACGAGACAAAACATTTGACATTTTTAAAGCAAACACTGAAACCATGCAAATGTAATTATTCCCTCGACCAATTCCTGGACAACAGGTAATGAAGAGAACAAGTAACCCACCTCTGTCCTTTGGTGATGGTTACATTCTCTTGAGGCACGGGGGCAGACGCCACACTGGAAGCTGTGAATATCTTGGTCTCTGAAAGCTGCAAAGGAAAAGAGAGAGAGAGAGAGAGAGAGAGAGAGAGAGAGAGAGAGTAGAAGATGGAGATTGTTTTAGTTGAAAGACCATGTTCACATAATTTGCCGCTCTATGCCTCGCACAACCAGTGTAGTCGCTGTCTCCAGCCATGTCTTTCCAAGATAACTTATTTTTACTCAACAAGTGACTTGTGAGCAATAGTAATACGTCTATGACATTAGATAAATACAGTCCTTCATTGGAGCCAAAATCTGATATTGACCAATTTTCCTTAAATATAAAATTAAGTTAGAACTACAGCAGAAATACACACATCCTCATTCCAGTCCTCAGTGCCCCACTCCTCAGTGGCAGACCTCCAAGCACCTGTGTGAGTCAAAGAAACAGTTTAATACTACGTAGATTAGGAAAAGATTCAAACCAAATAAGAGATGCATAAAGACAGAAAAAAAGGTTTACCAGGAGCAGAGTCAAACTTGGGCGGGTAATTTGTCCCCTCTCCTGCAGCGTATTCCAACCCTAGAGACAGAAGAGTTCAAAGTTGAATGCAGTGAGAAGACATTTTTACACTGGACGCACAGTGTTCTGGATGCAAAGCATTTGGTTAACAAAGAAGGCCTGGATCATCAGCATCAAAAAGTGATCTCTCATAAGAGATTATGATTGTGAAAATTGTTTGGATGATCAAATCCTCTTATTGGACGGAAACGGTTGTTGATTAATTCACTTACTAGCACCTTCCTCGGGCTCTGTGCTTCCTGTGTTGTTCCAGGTGCTGCCCCCTCCATAGCTTTCTTCTGTCTGGGCTGGCTCTGCATAGTCAGCAGGGTTGAATGTTCTGCAGAGGAAAGCCAATAAGTGGGTTGAGGTGAGAATTGAGTAAGTGGGTATGCACTGGCCACATTTGTCAGCACTACGTAAAAAGAAAAATAGACTTTAGTCATGACAGAATAATCTGGGGTCCATTTTTAACTTACCTTCTACAGGTCAAAGTTTTGAAAATGTCAAGCAGAAGCAGACCTCAATTCAATTCTTAAGAGCTTCAAGCCACTAGTAGGTTGGATGGTTTTGCATCTGAATGTTGCAGTACGAGTACTGTTTGAATAAATCCCCAGCTCTACCTTTATTATCATTACACTTTAAACTATACAAACACTTCAGAAGAGGAGTGGGTAGTAGCAGGAAGAGGAAACGATAAACTGAAGGGAATCCATTACGGTCTTTGAGAGTTTTAACAGTCAAGACATGCAAATTAGGACATGTGAGCATCCGAAGACTGTTTTTGTTGTTTCTTAACGACTCTTTCCTGGCACTGCAGGTCTTTCAATCCGACACGACCGAAAATTACAGCTACTGCAACATGAAGTAAAAGACTTGTCTTTTGAGTCAAGCTAAGCTGCTTTCATTATTCATCTAAAAAAATTCACTATGCACATCTGAAGGTACTTATGGCTTGCTTCAGGAGATTTGACATAACATTTGCAGAAAGTAACTTCTGTTTCATATACTTTTATTTTAATGTAGAGTAATGCTTCTTTTATCTTTCATTATTTATGAATTATTAAAACATCCTTTTATGTCACTTAAAAGTCTCCCTACAGAAAACAAGAATAACAGACACACCAGAGGCGATGCACTCACCTCTCACCTCCTGCAATATCATATCTGGGCCCCTTATCAATCTGGCTTTAGAGGAAAAATAATGGCAACAATTACAAGAAGCACAAGAAAGTAAAAGTAGAATTTAAAGCTTTTGTTTTTTAAACCACAATCCAGAGCAGAAGCATGAGCAAAATGCCTTTAATCTGCCATGTGGGTAAATATACAGGCGAATAAACCCAATTCACCACAAGTATACACAATGCAGCCACAAACATAATAATTGTTGCTAGATGAGCAGTTTTGCAAGAGTAAATGCAGTAAGCTTTCCATCGATGCAGTTGAAAGATAAACAACGGCAGGAATATAAATTATGCCAAAGTGATGATCACACAGCCTCATCATCTCAAGGCTAATGTCATACAAGATGCTGCTGTGAATGCATCAGTAGGCATTCAATATCTCCATTGAAATGAATCACCAGCTTTACTCAACTAGCAGAATTTGTTTTAGTAAAAAATCTGTTTTAGTAGAAAGGTAATAATGACAAACCACACAGTAATAAACCTTGATCACGTTCAAATTTAAGTCTCCAAACGATACTCGCTATAGCATTTGTGGCTGTGTTCTACAGTTGTAACCATTCATGCCAATTTAGAGAGGCTTCTACAGATTCAACAAACGGGGAGTCCTATCTCCACCCTCTGTTTTTTGTCTGCACACAGGCAGAACTCAAATACAAAGGCCGCTAACAGTTAAACCGAAGAGGCAACGGTGTAAATGTGCCAACCAATGCTGTGGTACAAGTGAATACAACTGGCTATAAAATGAATATGCTTTATGCCAGGCAACGTCAGCAATGGAGGAAGTTGATAAATGCAACCATGTTACATGCTGCAGTTATGGCCAACGCCAGTGTGGATGTAAAAGTCATGTTTGTGCCACAATCTGAACGGCAGTGATTCAAGATCAATTCAATATGGTTTCAAAAACCATGATCTGTTTCACTAAAATACTTATATTCAGAAGAAACATCCATATTCTCCAACAAGGTGACACATTCTAAAAAAAATTATAATTTTTTTTTTTTTAAAGAGGGAAAAAGTGATCCTAAACTATTATTTTGCAAGGCACTTGTTCAACAGTGTTTTCAAAACTGGGGCAGCTATAAAGATTATTTAATGCAAAAGATGATCAATCAATGTGTCTGAGATTCTTGGCACCCTGCGGCTTCTTGCATCTACAAGCTACTGTTAAAATGGAATAAAACAAGTTCTATATTTGGCCAAAAAAAGCTTGAATTAGTTTATTAATTTCTACCCTATGATCCCAGTAATTTCAGGTTTCAACCAACTTTAGAACAAATCTGTTTTATCAACTTATTCTTAAGTAATGAATTGTGGTACTTGTTTCACTTCTGAGCTCGCAGTATTCATTCAGTTTAATTCAGGGCATGCTAACATCTCCAAGCAGAATGTGTATGTGAGGTGAACTGTGCATGAAGTCTTAGCACATCAAATGTAATAGCACATGGTGCCTGTGATAGACAGAAATGCAATCCACTGTTATGAACTGGTCAAAGAATTTCTATCATTTGAGATCCTTGTCCTTTAAAGCCACTGTGAAGTGACAGTGAAGCAATGCTGGTAAACTGTGTGCTAGCGGCAAAGAGCAAAAGCAATCACAGAGCTGTTGTGTGCCGTGGGGTGAGGGTAGGTAATATAAAAGCACCTCAGCTAACAATTTATGCAATTGTAGGTGTGAAGCCCCAGCACTCAGCTCAATTATGACCAATATGAAACAAATCATATTGTAGTGTTCCTTGATATGCAAGTCAACATCTAGGTGCACACTTTACCATTACACTTGAAATTGCTTGACATTTTCACAACATCGTGGAAACACAGAATATGAATAGACATATTGGGTTTTCTTTTAGCAATTGTGTGAAGTACGCCACCACTTGAGTAAATATCCGAATTAAATTAAAACACTTCATTCAAGTCTTCCGCTACCTCCTGAACCCGTTTCATATAATGTGGCATGTTTACTATAGCTTGCAAGCACATAATCAAGAGAGCAAATTAAATGTAGTCTTCTCTTGGGAGGAAACCACTCCAATGAAATCACAAGAGAAACATTAAATGTGCTACTGAAGAAAATAAACATAAAACTTCCAAACCTAACTAGTCAAAAGACAGGACATTTGACATGACAACAAAAAAGTTTTTAGCATTACTTTGCTATATTTGGATAGTCTTCTCACTTAAGAACTACCTCTTCTGTTATAACACCTACTGATCAAGATACCAGTACAAGCTCATCAACGGACATAATCTGCGTACACCCACATGGACATCCGCATTACACAGAACACGCAAAACAACTGAATTATGCTGCAGTCTAGGGCCAGCGAGCAGAGACACCTTCTCGAGTGGATCAATCAAAACTTCACTAATGATAAAATGTTTAGACATCATGAGAATTATTCAGCCCACGCCGCTCTAACCCATTGGCTGATGTATGGTCTCGCTCTTTTGGATAAAAGCCAAACAATAGGCGTGGGTCCTGCTCCCTGGTGACCATGGCAACGTGTAAGAGTGGAACAAAAGGCCCTCTAGTTTAAGGCAACACAGGTGTTCTCTTACCCCATGCCCTGCACCGAAAACCTGCCTCCACGCCGTCCAGACAGTCCTAGAGAGACAAGATCTTATTTAACTTTCTAAGCTTGAAATGGTTGGCGGTTGCCAAGAAGAAATTGCAGCAGTTTAGGTAAAAATAAAACCGCTTCCTACATACTGAATCATCTGGTTTAGAAACATTTTTGTCTAAAGAGAGTTACAGCCACTTACCAATAGTCCCTCTTCCTCTGCCTCTTCCCCGTCGGCCTCGCTCTGCCCCCCTGCCAGCTATTCCAGCCTTGGCTCCATCCAGGCCATTTTCCTGACCACGAACTTGAGAGAACAGCTTCAAATTTAGACACTACACTGCATGCAGAATGTCAAAATGAATCTTTTGAATTTGGTTACAGATTAAAAGAAACTATCTATGGTTCTCCAAGGCAGCTGAGGCTGAGCCTGATGGAGATGACCTCTCAGCTTCAAATAGAGTATTGTCAAGCAAACTAGTAATGGTATGCAACTTATATTTGGAAAATCATATTGAGGTTTTAAATCTCTTATCCAAGGTCCTGGCCTAGATGGAGTTAATAAAAACAAACTGACTAAGTTTTAATGTTAGGCTGTTTTTTCATCATTCAGGTATTTTATATAGCATTTGTAGTCTTGACTTAAAATAACAGAAGCCACGCGGCTCTGACAACAAACTGCTATTGGTACCAACCAAACACTGCTTTAACTTTAAAAGCCCCCATTCCGTACAGTCTTATAATCGTTACTTACAAGTTGCATATATATTGAGTCCTACAGGCTCTTGTAATACCACAAATGGGTCACAAGAATAGTTTGTTTTGATTACTGACAAGTGTCAGGAGAGTAAACAAGCAGCTGTTACCATTTTGATTGCACCAGTGCTTTGTTCTGCAACATAAATATTCATCTTGTAAATAATGACGCCAGAGTTGAAAAGGATAAACACTTACACTCTCGTCCCCTGGTGGCTCCACGGCCCCTGCGTGGAGCTCCACCGCGGCGACGTGCTACATCCTTCTCTCCTACTTTCTCCCTGTTCTCCTTTCCATCCTCTCCGGTCTCTGCTGGGCTAGTGTCCTTCTGGCCTGACACACCTTTCTTTTTTCCCACCATTTCCCAGGAGTCCTTTGAAAGGAAGACAGGCAGCGTTACACGGCTGCAGTTATTGACTTTGAGGCAAGTCATGATGACAAAAACAACCACTGAGGAAAGTCGAGGAAAGTATTTTATAGACCACCGACAGAACAATGTATCCAGCCAAAACATGATCGAGAGAGAGAGAGAGAGAGAGAAAGAGAGAAAGAGAGAGAGAGAGATATTTACATACATAAACTAACAGGTTATAGCCAGTGAACTCACTAGTTAAGCAATAGTTTCTGGTGGTCTTTTTACCGATTGCTGCAAGTATACATCTAACTAGGTTTTGTGCAAGTTTGTCACAGATACAGCAGGTTGGGTGGGTCTGATGTAGCGCTGCTCTCTTTAAAATCGGGACCTCACAGCGTTAGGCCATCACACAAAGCCAATACTCACAGTGTCTTGGTTACCCTCTAGCAACACGTTGATGGCTCTGTTGACGTCTCCATTGCAATCATGCAGCGCGATCATAGACTCATCCTGGTCCTTGCCTGTGATGTCAATCAGCTGTAAAAGAAGGAGCGTTGTGATGAGACTGAGGGGACTCCTGTCTGAAAAGCTGCAAATGAATGGGTAAGGCCAATGATAGCTAACACGTTCATGTTAGGAGACATTGACATTAGTACAATTTGAGTAGAATGGATAAATGCTGAACTAGGTCAAAAAGATGCACATTTGCTCACCTGTTTGACCTTTTCCTCAAAGTCTGCATCATTGTGGTCAGAAATCATCTGCGCAAGTCGGATCTGCTCTGCAGTGGCCTATTCCAAAAGAAGTAGACCCAGAAAAATTTGTATGAAAATATTAGCATTCCGAACCAGAAACAACAATTTGTGTAGAAATATTATGTCACGTCTAGCCTTAAGTACTAGGAATTAAGTTACCACCAGCAAAAAACACTTAATGTTGGTTGTGGCAGGTAAACATTTCAAGTCATCTAGCACAGTTTCTTTTTATGTAGTTTCAGCATGAAAGTAGGGAACCCTTTCAGTGGCTACTAGAAGTCTATTTGAACCCTTACTAAATACTACATTGTAACAATGTCAAACCTTTTTTATGTCGACCAAAATCAGTTACTGAGTAGAGTAGTTCAGACTGAGAGGGTAATCCCTAACACCCCAAATAAGGGATTCTTCTTATTGTTGTTAAAATACGGTGCCAATGGGCTTGATAATCCCAAAATAAAATATTGGATCGGAATTTTGTCAAAATGATCATCTTTAGTAGTTCATTTTGGCTAATAATGTATGTGTTTATGTCGATATTTTGCACCATTAACAAACTAACAAAAAATAAATAAAAAAGGCGACATTGACAAATAAATTGGTGGTGCAAATAACTGTACATGTGGGAAGCGTGATGGATGGTGAGGGTACCTGAGGCCTCTGCTTGTGCTGTGTTTGACTCTGGGCTGGGCCAGGTGTCTGCTCCCAGCTGCCCCGGGCTCGGTTCCCGCCCATGGACGTCATCATTTACAGTATATACAAATAACAGTATTTACAAAAAGAATAACACCTGCGGAGAGACAGAAGAGAGGGGAATTGCAGAATTGAGTCTACGACCCATTTATATTATGATGCACATGTCTGCTGCGCTCAAATACTTCCTCAAACTGCCTGGAGGGTTACTGGCTAATGGGGGGGAGCAGCTAGCCGCGCGATCAAGAAGACAGCATCAGCTTTGTTCCCAGAGACGCCTGGACGTTGACAAAGGATGTTTTCAGCCCCTCTCTAAGGCAATGTCTAAAACAAAAGCCATCCGCGGGTCTGACCCGGGAAGCAAAAGCCGTGGTACACCGGGCTCTGATGCAGTCCGGCAGCAGACGTGCATAACGTTAGCGTATTTCAGAGCATTATGCAACGCTTTCTATATCAAATAGCCTTGCTGGTGTTTAGTCAACCCTATACATTGTTAAACGAGGATGTACGGTTGCAAAGCCACTACGGATGCATCTAAAGCACTGTTATGACCGAATGAGGGGGACAATAGTTCACGCAACCGAACTGAATCATCAAAGCGTTAACCTTGCCATCGTGAGCTTAATCTGGAATACGTTACGTAAAACCCTGTGTGGACTAACGTTAACCCACACAAGCCTAAAGCTGGGGCCCTTCCGACATATCCAATTCCACTTGCCAGCCACATGGCCCAAATGCTAGCCAACTCGCTAATACTTGAGGGGGAAATCATGCAGCTTTGAAGCCTCGTTGGGCTTCCGCTCCCCACGGGCTTCACCTCATGGCGACAACGAGGCTAATTTTAACAGACGCTAGCTAACCCGGGGAGCCGTGAATGGCCCATACAACGCCGAGTTGTTAGCGTTAGCTGACGTAGCTTGATAGGCATAAGTTAACTAGCTCATAAGCTACAGATAGGCAGTGAAGCTTTAATGTTCGGCCAAATTGACGACGTTCGTACAACGAACTCCGCTACCGCTAACGAATGTTAGCCATGCTAATTGAACGACTTAACGTCGTTTCGCAGCGCTTGGCAACTCCGAGCATTGAGCTAGGTTAGCCGCTCCATAAACTACCACACCACTCTGCTGCTTTCTAACGCCACTAAATTTCTGCTGGCCGGGCTCTGAACATAGACCGAGGCTAAAGGAAGGCCCACAGGCCGCTAAAAAGAAAATAAATAACAGGCGATACTGACCAGAAACCCGGCTCAATATTTGACACTGCCACACAACCGACCGACAAGTGGTCTCGTTGTCGACCTTCTAGTCGGATTCAGGACGGGATATAATTCCTGAACCCCAAGTTGATACAACTAAGTTGGGGGAATATAGCGAACCGACTCGCTCGCACTATAAGCGAGAGACTGAATTTACCTGTTTCTTTTCCACTCTGACACCACGGAGAGCTACGTCACGTGGTCTGATGGGGCGCTTCGCGGAAACTGGACCCATAACATGTGATCACACTAGTTTAATATTACCACCATAATTAGGACATATTGCTGTTATGCTGATATGCAAAACATAGATAGGTTTTTGGTAAAGTGATTGCATGCACGTTATAGGAATTATATGTTCACAATTTCAAAAAAAAGAGCCATGAACTTGACGATATGAACTTGTTGAAAATATTCAGAGCGATTTGGGTTTTACATGCAAGAGCAAGAGAAAGGTATGAAAACCTATGCAAATATATAATAGGAAAAATAAAATGCATATAAAATTAAGCGCAGAAACGAGGGTATCCATCTTGCACACACTACATATCACATAGTACATGACAACTTTACAAAATACGTTTTTAATGAATTGTGCAAATAGCTGTGCTAATGTGTCCGATTGTGCAACTTTGACCCTTTAAAGTAGTCATTTATTTATGTGCTACATAAAGGCATGCATAATTTATACACTATAGAACAAATTAAAGTGTTGTTTAAATACACTCACTATGTTATTATAATACATAATATAGATTATTGTGATGTAAGTAATAAAAACGAATAAAAAATAAATTCTATTAAATAGTTTGGGATTTGTTACCCCTTCTACCGCTAATACAACAACTACTACTATTACAACTATAATAATAATATGATAATAATATAATTTATATATATATGAATCCACAGGCAGCTAACGTGTTGTAAAAATATGTTGTAATGCACAGCAATTAAACGGACAAAAATATTTGAACTCCATTTAGGTTGTTAGACCTAACTTGTCCTGTCACCCCGTTATTACGGTAATGTCTAGTGTCGCAAAGTGTCGCAAGACGCTGTCGCTCTCACCGCTCCCTGCTAGCACAAGCAAACGGTACACTTCTTACTTCATGCAGGAGGTCGCTGGAGACGTAGATAAGTATCAGTACTGTTGCTGCATAGTTTATTTTATAGAATCATCCCCTCAAAGCTGAAAAACAATTTATTGTCTGTGCAGCAGTGCCCATCATTTTGAGGATGGACAACCGAGAGCTAGCTACCAAGCTAATGTAACGTTAGTAACACCACGTCCTAGCTTACGCGATCGAGCTGTGGATAAAGCGTAACGCACACACGGACACGTAACATGGCAGAGTCGTCGCCGTTGTCAGGGGTTAATGTTGTTCTGGTTATGGCCTATGGGAGCTTGGTAAGTGACGTTACGTCTCTGTTTTAGCTGCCCGCTGCCATGTACTAATGTGAAGATGAGGAGGATGAGGAAGAGGATGCCGACGTAGAAACCCTGTCCTGTCACGTTCGCTTTTGTGTGCAGGTGTTCGTGCTGTTGTTCATCTTCGTCAAAAGGCAAATCATGCGTTTCGCCATGAGATCCCGCCGCGGACCCCATGCGCCCATTGGCCACAACGCACCCAAGGTAAAGGGGATCGTTTGAATGCGTTTGGCACCTCTTGTGTTGCCAAAGCGCATTGGATGCTCTGTGCGGCTGCTGCCTTTGGAGCTGGAGTTTACGTGTCCTTGTATTGTCTTGGTGAAACGATTCAGGGTTTGAGGGAGCAGATTGACTCCAGACTGTCCAAGGTCCACGAGATCCGCTTTGAACCTCGTCTCCTGTCAGAGGAGGATGACCGGCTGAAGCCTGAATCCCAAATCAGTCAGTCACTTTATTCAGCTCATCAACTGTTGCCACCTGAATTATGCAAGTCAGCTGCATAATGTTAAGTTATGTCAGTTGTTTTTGCATGCATATAAAACAAATATTTGTATTTCACAGGTTGCTACAACTACCTGTACAGAATGAAAGCTCTGGATGCCATCCGTGATTCAGGTGAGCGATGTGAGGCTCGGACTTAAATATTCTGGATTCATGGTTGTTGTTATCGTTGCCTCATCACATAAACTGAATATATTACTTTCACACAATTTTAATAACTTAAAACGTTACCTCTCCCAGGAAGCAGCAGTTCTGCTAATCAGCCAGTCTTTTGTTCCTGTATTTAAGTATTATACTCAATGAGTTTACCAAATCGTATCTTTTGTAGTGACCCGATCTTCTCATGGGAAGCTTCATCTTTTCTAACCTTCACTTTTGGTTCCTTTCTGTTTGGCCCTCAGGAATTCCTCTGCAGGAAATAAGCCGCTCTCCCAGTGCGTTTACTGGACGCAACTTCAGGAACTGGCTGATGGAGTTGCGCAACTCCCACTCTCTGATCAAGAGCAGCCGCAGCCCGCTCATTGACCGTTTACTCGAAGGCTACGACAGCGCTCGCCATGGAACCGGGGTGTGTGTGACTGAAGAAAACAGGAATATAATGGGTTTAAAAGTTGCGTTGGAGCAGGTCACTGATTTGACCTCTACTTGTTCCTTTTAGGTGTTTGGGGAAGTTGAGTTTCTTGAATACCAGCAAGCTCTCGACGAACTGGCTGATGTGTAAGTGTTGCTCTGCTGGCTCAGACTTGAAATTGTTGGTTTTAAAACATTGTGGGAAAAGCATGTAGTCATGGAAAAAAATGACATCTGGGGAGTTCTGCATGATAACCCCCCTTTGTTCTTCTCTCCCTCAGGGTAAAAGCCTATTCCAGCACCACCAGTCTGGACCAGCACCACCAGTCCGCAGCAAAGGACTTGACGGGCTCTCCCATCCGGAGCAGTCCTTCCACCATCCAAGTCACCTACCTGCCCTCCACCGGTCAGCGCAGCAAGAGGCCCAAACACTTTTTGGAGCTCAAAAATTTTAAAGACAAATACAACACGTTGGAGAGCACTCTGTGAGAGATCTCCACCCCGGAATGACTGTCTGCAAAATGTTTGTGTGAACGGATATACAGTCTGCTGGAAAACATTTTTTTAAGTTGAGCTTTAAAGTTCACCCACTAATTGATTTGAGAGGACTTCTGTAAGGAACCTATGCTATTTTCCATGTAATTTCAAAGAATCAGTTTGATAAATGTGCATCACATTGTATAACCACTGTTAGAAGTTTTTTTTCTCTCATTTTGCTTTTTGTTTGTATCTTGGAACTAATGCTCATGTTCAAAGGACACATATGATTGTAGCCAACATGGCTCGGTTTGCATTGTCATTTTTGTAGAGTCAATGGCAAGTCACTTGGATTTGTTTTTCCAAGTCCAAATGTAAACCAGGGTTTTTTGATTTACTCTGTTTGTACAAATGTAAGATATTTATACAGACCTTCATACCTTATTTAACTTATTTGTCTTTATATGAGGTTGAACACTTTCGTGGTTGGAGATAAAATCTTTGCAACCCACTTCTTACTTTTCAGTGTCTTTAATTTCTCCGCTAGGAGGCAGTACAAGGTTACTGAGTAAAGATGCAACATCACATATACTATTGGATAATCCAGGTATTTCATCATATTTAATTAAAATGTAACTGTCTTCAAAGAAATAACAGAAAACTATACAGTATTCACAATAAAACGGTACTCAATCTTTAAAAGTGTACATCCTTGAAGTATTTTACAGATAAACTGATATACAAACAATACAAAAATGATGTCAGTAACCAGAAGTGTTATTAAATATTAGACATTTTCACACAAAACAGTTAACTTAATAATACATTTGAGGCAGCGCTTGGCAGCATAGATAAGAATAAAATGTTAGCTATTAGCTATCTACAAGTATTAGCTAGCATAGCTAAAATAAAGTTCTAAATTCTAATACATAACATAAGATCATCCTTATAATTATATTAAACTCACTCGAGTGTAAAATAAAAGAAGTTTAACATCGCTCGTATTTCAATGATGGCATTGCCAACTGCATGCCTGCCATTAGCGATGTGGTGCGAAGCACTGAGGAATCCGGCCCCCGACCCTGCTGCTGCTTCAGAATAAAGTCCATAAGCTGTAGTGGACTATTTATACATTTTGTCATACATATGTGGAACAGGGAGATACAAAACTAATAACAGAGCTGTTACTATCTCAACACACCTTTTACATGGCGCGTTGCAAATATGTCATTACTGCACGAAAAGAAGTGGTGGAGGTGGATACAAATAAATAGTGAAATTGACAGAACTCTTTCTACTGCCACTGCATTGTTTCAACTTGCCGAGAAAGTACATACTGCCTCGACCTGTGTCCTTGTATATCATGTAAGAAGATCAGTTAAGCACCAACGTGCTTTGTCACCATGAGGTCTGTTAAGCCAGTTGACGCACTGGTGGGTGGTTGTATATAAATTTACACTGTATTTTCCAATTGGTCATTCCTTTGGTCGACACTCAGGTTCAGGACTTGATCTCGATGATTTTGATGAACGGAAGGGCCTTGTTGGTCTGTGTTGTCGGTGTGAGTGTTTTACTACGCAGAACGGAGGAGAAGGAGTCAAATGTTTTTAAGTCTATATGGACAGTTTAGCATGACTGGCAGACAAGAAGGGAATCAGCAGTGTTAATGTAAATAGGAAAACAAGCAGGTTACCTGTATACAACCTCTGGCTTCTTCTCAGTGGACTCCGGCTTCGGAGGCTCCTGGCTTGCCAGGAAGTACTCCAGGTGGTCATGCATTTCTCGGTTCTGCAGGCGGGAGGAGATTAAAGACGTCAAATCGTGTGCAAAAAGCTCCATTGCCATCACAAAGACGAAGTATGAATGCTTGAGGAGAACTGCTTGACTTTTAATTGGTCGGAAAAGCGTTTAAGCTTTAGCAATGAAGGGACAAGTAATAACACATTATGTACTATATCACAATGTCGGACAAAAAGGAATTCAGATCCTAACTACGACGCTCCTGACCTCGGCCTCCAGGAAAACCACCCTCTCCTCCAGATCCCTTATGGATCGATCTCTCTCTTGGATGACAGTGCGGGAGTTCTGCAGCTGCACCACGCACAAAGCAAACAGACAAACAATGTCAACACTTTCCCAACAAGAGCAGATGCGGCATCACCTATTGATGCCACATGTTCCTTCTTGACTCCACTCCTGCACATCAATTACACTTCATGTGTCCGCCTCCTCGAAATCAAATTCCCTTGCTAATGGCTTTCTGTGCAGTGTGCATGAATACCTGTTCGATCATGTGACGGACTTTCCTCTGCTGACTCTTTAACATGTCGTCAAGGTGATGAATCTTTTCCTTCAAAACAGCCACCTCCTTATTCAGCTCCTTACACCTGCGAACAGAAAATGTGTTTGTCAAATTATATTGATTGTCCCAATTATATTGATAGTTTAATAAGGATGCATCCATGGCATCAAAGAGTGAAACATATTCTTATTGTACACTTTTGTACCAATTATTCTTCTTTCTCTCATCACTTTGTTTCTCATCTCACCTCCGCTCATCCTCCTCCCCTTCCTCGTTGTCTGCTTTGAGCTGCAGCAGCTCTTGCTCCCCTGCCGCCATCTTGTCTTTGAGTTTGCGACTCTCGATGGCCATGCTTCCCAGCAGCCTCTGCAGCTCCTCCACCTGCTGACCCCTCTCCTCCGACAGCTTTTCCGCTGCCTGCAGCTGCTCAGTCTGCCTGGCCAGACGAACACCAAACTGGCGTGACTCAGCCTGTGAGGGGAGCCACGGGGTGAGAGCGTGTTTGGGTTTCCTCGTGGTGGAGGCCTTATTAAAGGCTCTGGGCACATAAACAATTACAGTTTTCCATTGCTGTGGCTTACTGGACCTCTGTGATTATCCAGATTATGTAAACCCACTTATTTGGAAGTTAAACTCATAATGAGTAAGACCATAATCTGTGAAATTGGTAGTGACCTTCTTAAGTCTTAAGTCTTTGCTCTGATCTTGTCTGAATCACAACCTAAACATATTTGCTGATGACTTGTTTTGTCAATATAATTGTTTTGGTGTTTTGTACATGACCAGAGGTGGTCTGTTTCCCTACACCACCTGGCGGATGGGTGTGCTGTAGAGCAAATACCCAAACAGTAGGGGATCATAAGGGTTGAATTCCACAGGTAACACAGATAATGAGGGCGATTAAAGGAACCGGACAGCAGCTGCACACGGGATGTCGTGTCATGTTACTGGTCTCGTGAGACAGACCTGCAGTCGCTCCCTCTCCTCCTCGTGCCTTGTCTCCATGTCCTTCAGCTGAGTGTAAAAACGTTTGGTCGCCTCCCTGAGCTTCACGCTGTCCCCCGGATTGTCTTCGTCCTGAGTGTAGGCCGACAGAAAGTGACGCTATTAATCGGGCCTAATCAGGCAAACAATTTACCGACAGATAAGAGCAGCTGCTCATACGCTAAGTGTGTAAAAAGCTGTTTGTCCAACCCTGAGGTAACACAAGGGGTTTAGACAAGAGGCAGGAAGCATTAACTTGTGCAGAGACAGCCGAACTAGCGCACTTTCCCCAGTCAATATAAATGCACTCTGAATGGCTGGGACGACCTGACTCGATGTATTGTAAATGAACCTTTGGCTCCCTACATACCACACATAGAGGTTACTGGGTAAGGATAGTCACAATACCTCCCGCTCTGTAAGTTTCATTATCATCTTCAGAGCGTATGGCCCCGAGCAGAAGGCAGTTGGAGTGTGAAATAGCTGGAATGCCAGACATCTTTTCATTATAAATGTTATGCCTGTTTTTTTAAAAGCATCCAAAGTAGTTTCAGCTGAGATTGTTTTTTGCTATAAAGGGATGATAATCAGATCACAAAATCAAACTCCATCCACCTGTTTTGTTTTTAGCTCACCTGGGCGTCTGATTCACGGAGAACAGTGTTGCCATTGGTGACAGCTGGTTGGCTGCTGGACAGGTTGACTCTGAAGCCATTGGCTGGATGCTGAAAGGGAGAGCAGCAGTTCGTTAGCTGAGATTGAACTTTATTTATTATTTTACTGGCACAATCTACAACAGGTGTGACACAGACAGATATTTGATCAAGGAAACAACAAATAGCGATACTCTTTTCTTTCTTCTAGCAAAGATTTCCGCATATCTGTCAGGAGAGACTTCAGAGATATGACCTCAAGTGTACTGGAACACACGGATAAAAGACAACCAATATGATTTCAATTCTCTGAGAGCACCGGTTATACCTCTACATTTATGTCCACGACTTTGATAATACATTGACTGCAATTTTAGCTGTTGTCCATAAACCAAACAATCATGACAGAATTCTGAATTGTTTCGACATCCTTCAATGCATCATGCAGTGGATGTGTACCTTGTTGTTTTTGGTGTTCTGCCTGGAAGCCATCTGTTCCCTCAGAGTCTTCAGACAGTACCTCACCTAGAAATATAAAAAAAGCTGTTCTATGCCCTTCCCCTTATTCAACCGAAATATGTAGTGGTATTCAACCGACTTTACACAAGCGGAGTACTCCATTAGTGGCATGATTGGAAATGGGGTCCAGCGTTTTAATTGAAAAAAAGCTATTTTTTTACATGAAAATTGATCACACACACACACACACACGGTAATGTGGGAGACCCACTCTCCGGTCGCACACTGACCTCATGAATCTGCGTCACCTCGTCCGCCATCATTTTGACACTCTGCGCTTCCTCTGGATGGGCTTTGAGGTAAACCTGCATAACACAATGGCAACAGTGGCAACAGGTTCAGATGCTATGGGCAAGTACAAGCAAGCACACAGAGGCTTAAGATATAAGCACACATCGCCTCGCACATGCAGCTAAAGAAACACACACCAGAAAGAGCTCACCTTAATGACTTCAGTGGGAGGGATAAGTGTTTCTTCCTGCTCCTCTGGTTTCTGTGGCAGCGCTACTGTATTGCTGCTCTGCTGCTTTACTTTTCGGTTCGTTCATTAAACAACACAACCACACTTTCTTTCTCTTTGACTTTATACCTGGTTGCTGTCCCGCTGCGAGCTGCAGCCTGACAGTTCCTGATCTTGTAGGGTGAGTCTAAGCCGCCTGCATCGGACCTGAAATGAAAGAGGAGGGCAAAACAAAAACTAGATGAATGATTAGAACTGTGGGGATTTTCTGAGGGGGAAGAGGGTGGGACAGAGAATTAAAGGCATTTGTTTCATAAAACTCATACTGAAGTTCCTCTGTGGATGCCACACTGTTACTACAAAGCCCGGCAACCGACCCAGAGGAGACATTTCCATCGCGTCCTCCGGGGTAAATGTGGCGGTTACGACCAAACGGTCCAGTGTACTCACTGGAGGTAAAGAATAAAACCCACTGCTGAGTCATCGCTGAGTCACCCTCAATTCAACAACAAAAAAAACCCAGATCATGTGAGAATTGACCACCTAAAAAAAAGCATTCATGTAAAATAGCAATAAGGTGTGTGTGTTAATTGGATTTTTATTTATATAATTTAAAATGTTTTTTATAGGTCCTTTTTTTGTTGATCATAAGCTTTTTCATCCATCAGCTTCTTCTATTGCTCAATTAGTGACTTACAATTACAATACAGCGGAGGCAGTGAATGTAGGTTTTGTTATTGTTATTCTATGTTGATCTGGACCTTGTTCTGAAATAACAGTTCATAACCTTTTAACACATAAAATTATCTTAGACAAAGGTTAAAGGTTAGAAAAACGACAGTGAAACTCAATCAAACTGAAATGGCCCCTTTCTTACAAAACAAAGTACAACGTTTTTCCGAAACAAATACTTGCTCTAACATTACTTAATCCTACCTGGCAACGACCCCTGGGCCTGTGGGTATGGCTACACTCAAATTGGTTGCTTTTCCTCTAAATCTGTAAAGAAAACTAACTTTTTGGCCATTTGATAAACTAATTCCAGTTTAGGGTAAAAGTCCAGGTGTGAGTCATGAGACATAGCCAATTGTTATCAACAAACTAAATATTTCTTAGGCCCGGCCCTTTTATGGTGTTATGTGTTTGTTTGTATTTATGCAAGTCACATTGGTGCAAAATGAAGCTTTGCTTACAAAAATGTGTTTTCCAGGACTGCCTTTATTTACAGGTTTCACCACACAGGTGCTTCTCTTCCAAGGTGCTTGAAACAAGAGAAACCGACACTGCCTCCCTGTCTTAAATCCAGCCAAAGGACATCATTGATCTGTTGATCTGTTGATCATATGTTTCATCAATTTTCCCTGTGCTATTAGTTGCTTGTATTCACTCCCTAGAGATACTTGCTCTGTAAAATCCCACGTTTTAAGGTTGTCGTGTTTAGTCGATGTGCCCCAGAATTGTCATAAAGCAAAGTGCTCATCTAGAGTTCACACAGTGCACAGTAATAGAGCAGCTTTTTTTACACCTTTAATTGCCTTCGTGAGAATGACACCTGTGATTTTAGTGCAAGAATGATAAAGAGGCAATAACATGCATACCTCCTTTCAGTGCTAAGGAAGTGCTGCAATAATAACTTCAGTAGTGACACCTGGGCCAGAATGGTCAAACAGGAATAACACATTTGGCAATTTATCAATCATAGGATTCCAGTGTTGCTTTTCATTATCTTTGTTCATTATGAACCAAATGGATTGTAACATCCCATGATTCAACTCCCACAAAGATACCTCCTTTAACAAAGAATTGTCTTTTGCAGAATTCCTGTTATGCTTTCCATTGACATTGTTCTGGTCTTGTGTGCATGTGTGTGTGTGTGTGTGTGTGTGTGTGTGTGTGTGTGTGTCACTGGTCATTTGTGGAAACAGTTTATGATTTTAGAGTCTGGATAAACATGCCTCCCAAAAGTCACCTTGACATAAATGCAGCTCCGAACGTATGCCTCGAGGACAAAGAAGAGCGACCAGGTACGTCACGTGTGGCTCACACGTTTGGTTACGTGACCAGTTCTCTCCTTGGCACCTTCAACGGCAGATCTCTCTGTGTGTGATTGCAATGTTTGAAAACCATCAGTCAACTTAGTGACAGGCATTTAGTTGTGTGATCAAAGGGAGCGACGGCCTCAGGGCTTCCCACAGAGGATCGTGGCAAAGACACGCACTGGGAGGTGTTTACTGCACACAGAAAGTACCTTGGAAGCAAATCACAAGCATGTTTTGGTTCCTACAATGCAAATAAACCCCTTACTGGGCCAACCTCTTTTGTACTTCATCAGATAATCCTGGGTGAAAACAGCGACGAAAGCGTGGTTTAGATGAACAAAAGAAATATTGGAAATTACAGAGTACGATTTTAAGTTAATGTTAAGTATGAGATGATATTGTGCATCTGCTTGTTGCACGACCACATTTCAGAAAAACAAGTCTTAAGCTTTATTACCGAAAAGTCTCAGACAAAAACATTGCAGGGGTGAAAAAACAGTCCAAACCGATAAAGATGGAAGAGAGAGGGTTGGAAACCGCTTCTTCAAAGGGTATCTGTGATGTAACCATGTTCCAAGATAGAACTAAACATTTAATCAGCATGTACTTTCATGGTCCTGGCCTGTCTGTAAAGTCATGACTTGGCCGTTCCTACATTCATGTATGGACAAGGAAAACCGACATGCGTCAGCAAATATGTGGGAAGAGAATGGGTGTTTTTGTTATGCTGAATAAATTTTACACTTTGTACTAATTTGCTAGGTTTGTCCGTGTTGCTCAGGAGATTCTTCATTTCCATGTGTTTGTCATTTCTGGGAAGAGCAACCTCAAATTAATTTAGAAACAACCATAAAACAAGAGCTGTGATGGTTAAATTGTATCCCTGGCTGTGCTTTCCACATCTCTTATAGGACACAAGTAGCACATATCAGCTCATTTTATATATACTGAGGTGTGGTTCCATTGGGGTTCTTTTATTGTTCCTCGGAAGTCCTTTTTGTTCTGTGACTTAATGGAGTAGCAGAACAGAGCAGGGCCATATCTACACAATGAATCATAGGTCAAGTACAATAATGGTGCAATAAACTTTTTTTAAATCTTTTTTCATAACAAATTAAGTGATGTATTTGTCAATAAAAGGCCCAAAATGGTCAAAACCTTCCCATAATGATTTCATTATAAAAGGCATGTTTACCAATTGAGAGCATCGCTGCTTTGCCTCTACATCAGGGCTACAAGAGCCTCCTCATACCAGTCAGGAGCCTCCCACAATCAATACATGGCCATCCAATTCCAGTTATTGAGCCACAAGCTTCTTCGAAACTGCTGTTGGAGAAGATATAATTGCTGTGCTCGGCTGTACCACAGGCTGACCGAAGAACACACAAGGAACACACGACATAGCCATAAATCTATCGCATAAATAACAAGCTTAGAAAGTATCCTTCTTTGCACCAACATCGGTACCTGCATTCCTTTCCCAAGTGCCAACAGAGATCACAGCAAAGCGTGAAGTCCATCCGTCTTTGAGTGACGTCAAACAACCAAACAACATTGCGACTGATCAAAAAAAGCCATAAAAGACTTAAAGACTTAAATAGCTGACATCAGCGAGTCCCGCCGTCATCCATCCCACATCACACAATATGATTATAAACTCTTCTCTTCTGATTAATACCAACAGTATGTGTCACCATGCAACAGAACTGAGTCACTCTTCCACAGTAACTTATAAATGGGAAGTGGCTCAAAAAAGTTTTGTAGACCCACTCATTCTGATGATTGGTACACTACAAAAAGAGGCAAGGTCCATAATGTTTAAATAATGCTAATCAATAATGATAGCAATGTCTCTTTTGTGTATTTTCTGTATTTCTCTTAGAGGGATTTAATGTGTGTGTGGCAAACTAACCCTTTATCTTTAGTAAAGTAAGTACACAGGGAACACCCAAATGAATGATTAAAGCAAACAACCATATTGAGGCAGTCCAAACTCCAACCGCAGGTACCATCATGCCCGGAGAAACCCACATGCAACCCCTTTCCTTTACCCCTGTGGTATCTACCTGGGCAGACGAAGCCGTCGGGGGACTCTTTCCGATGATGTTCAGGCAGCTGTGATCCAGGCCGTCTGCGTCAGGGTGACTGGGGAGTGTGGGAAACCGTTTTGCCTTACATGGCTGGGTGAGGCTCCACCAGCTGCCCAACCCATTTTTTTTCCCTCCAGATTGTTCTCTTGTCATTGAGCCAGGGGGCCTGGTGGGCCGGGCCAAGGAGGTGCATGGTTGTTAGCCTCCCCTGCAGGACTACAAAGGCCAATGCACGGCGGAAAGGAGACAGGGAACATTTGTTTCCTCTATGGTGAATCTGAACTGCATGAAAGTTTAAAAAGACATTTTTATTTTTATAGGATAATCACTCTGAACTGACTCATTTATATTCAGAGGTCTGGAACTAGGCTTTTATCTGAAAAAATAAATGAGTTAATGACTGTCCAGGTTCAACTATCATACCTGACTGTAGCCTAACTGTATTAAAATATACAATAATGCTAATAATTAATAAGACAATATATAAGACAATAAGTGACCAATGCATAAAACTGGCTGGAGATGGCTTCATTTATCTGGTACATGGCGACAGTGGTAGGTAGCAGCACCCTGAGGAATGCGTGCTGCGAGTTACGTAAGAAAGATTAATGACATTAACAACAGTCGCTGCCGTGTGTTCAGTGTCAACAAAACTGCGCAAACAAAAGTCAGATGCCGCAGCCTTAACACGTCCATGCTTTTGTGTGTGTGTGTCTTTGACAGAAACTTGCAACGTGAAGTCTGCAGCCATGACACGATCTAACTACATAAATACTAAAAAAGCCTCTTTGTTATCTTGCTCCCACGTGTCTGTGGTGCAGTTTGTTCAGAACCCAACGCCAGCATGTTTACGCCTAATACACAACATAATGTGAGTGTAAATAACTTGTTTCTTGTTTTTCAAAAGCCCAAAGTCCAATGTAAAAGCTCCATTGGCTTTTTTATCAGGAAAACCAGTGGGATACTAACTTCCAGAGTTGGCCCTCAACGGTGCGTCAGCACTCTTTCCGTATTTATTTAATAGTTGTTTATCCTTTTGTTGATATGTGAGCAGTGCAAACCATGGGATATAAAAACGCTGAGAGTGGATGTAACCTAAATAAACCCCAAAGATGACAAAAGGCCACAAGAATCAAGCTGAGCTATTTCAATAAACATGTCATTGTTGCCTTTCTCAGCATGTTCACACGCTACGAGAGAACACATAATAACGTTTCCCAGTAGAGACCGTGGTTTACGGTTCACGCCACTCAAGGCACAAAAAGAATGCTCATCAGCTGTCTTCAACAGGGTGTCATTGCTGTGTGCCGTGAACTAAATTCATGTTCATTAGTCATAACTTACTTAGAGCCAGCTCAAGGAAATGGACCACCCCCCCCCCTCGCCCCCGAGCACGATCACAGACCATCAAAGCTGCAAGCTGCCAAATATGGATTTCGAACATTTGAGGCACGATTGTGTTTCTCTTCCTCCTTTCATTCTGTGTAAAAACAGAGGAGCTGTTCCTTCATGCCAACCTCCTGCTTCTGATTGCAATGTGCCGTTAAATAACACATATCACCTCAATAATTTAGTGCTGTGAATTAGATATAACATGATAAAAAGTGATTTAAATTTTCACCTTTTATTTGACAATTCCTATTCATGCCACTTTGTTAAATATGCATTCCACTTTGGTGTCTACAAGAAAGCTTTGATAAAGCAAGTTTTCTAACTTACTGGATCAAATATATACAATATAAATAAATATATGTCATATACTCAACCACATAAGATTCTTTGACCGGAAATTATAAGAAGATATTTCTATTCAGTAAACTAAGATACTTGGCACTTTAGAGTTAAGTAGAGTTTTTTAAGCCCCTGCCTTCGAATCCTGTGTAAATTCTACATTCCAGGGGTTAATTGTGTTCTCAAATGAGCCTTAACAAGAGGATTCCCTTAATAATGTTCCAACATGAACGCAACAATTATTCTTCCGCCATCAAAACATGTCTGGATGGAATCATTAGTAATTTACCCATTACAATGTGTGAAGTTGTAGGTTCAGACTCGACTTGTTTTGACACATTCATTGTGATATCAAGCCGAGCAAGCAAGCACTACGACGCATGGCTTTTATTTTCCTCGCACACGGTGACATACAGGCTCCACGCAGTGAAGGTGCCATGTACACAGACACACATGAACGGTCACTGTGGAAAATGTCCAAGTATAACAAGTGGTTAGGTTGTGTTATCTATAATTATGTTTGCTCTATAATTATGGTAATAATTGTTACCATGCAAGAGGCATTGGTTTTAGCACACACAATCCAATGGCATTACTTTACTGTCAGAGGATAATACATTAAGTAATATAATTGCCTTTTAAATAGCATTCATGTAATTGAACTTCAGCCAGACCGTCAGGCATTCGATGACTCAATGATGTCACAGTGTTTTAATAACATCAGAAGCACACGCTCATGCTCAAGACCAACACTACAACAAACATAACACACCTGGGTTTGTAATTACAAAGACAAAGAAAAAAGGTGTATTGGTATGACGGCAAAAAAAATCCCATTCATACCGTGTGAAAACATCGCAATGGGACAATGTATGTTGAGACGTCACACGTTGTGAAAATATATCCGCATTTCTTCTCACAGAATTCTCATCTCGTCAAAGGGACAGTATACTAATTTGTTTCATGTGATGGTTTCACTTCCCCTTATTTATGCCCCAAACATTCAGAAACCAGGAGACCAGCTGTGCTTTGCGTTTGTTTGTTTTCATCACTCACGTTCGCTTCGCTGTCTTCACACGACGGGGAAGGAGACATTTTTGCTGTTTCTTTTCTTTCCTGTCAGTCAGGGTTAAAAACTCATCCTCTTCGCCCCACTGCTGTCAGATACTTCATCAATGAGTAAAGAGACAGTCTGTCCCGCTGCGTTCACTGTCCGTCCAGGACAGGACAGGCAGTAACAACCAACCCTGCAGGGCTTCACCGTACCTGCACCTCGGTCATAATTCAAAGTAGGAAGCAGAACCCTGTCCAAACATTTTAATCATTTAGAATATATATATTTTTTATCCTTTTCATACATTGATTCACTCTGTTCATACAGAAAACATTTAGGCACATTGAAGCCAAAAGAAGGCCAGTTTGTAGCTGTAATTTATAGAGTTTTTGTTTGTTTATTTGATTTTGTATTTTGTATTCTGTATTTATATTCAGTTCTAATACCCACCTCTACCATGAAACTTCTGAAATGCTGAATTGCCAAGCTGGACAACATTTAAATGTAACCATGTCTTGATATTTCATACATTCTCTAGGTTTAGGTTAGAATTTAGAATAGGTCATTTATTGGTTGCCAGGAGGAAGCCTAAAATGCTTTTTGTTGATAACGAGTAGCCCTCAGTCATATATTCTATTAATTAAAGGCGGAGACTGAGATGAGTAAATCCTAATAATCCTGGGTCTATGTAGGGATGTTAATGACTGGTGCACTCCAATAAACTGTGTCTGACCTCAGAGGAGTTGACGACGTCTCCTTCCATCAGACATCTGGTTTGAGTGCTGCCCAAAAACAGCATTTTGCCTTCGGTGACCTGCCTGACCTTCTTCCTAAGTGATCCCATTCGCCGTCTCTTTTCATCAGTCTCGCTTCAACAAACTCTGTTCAACGTCCCCCTCGACTTTCAAGCAACATCTCTGTCAGCAAAGGACTCTGCAGTAGCTGTGATCGCACTCCCTTACACTGCAGCTCGTTCAGCACCAGAGCCGCAAATAGGATGTGGTCCTGTTTAATAACAGCCGGGTCACATGTGGGATTGCTGAGGTGCCACTTACACCGGCTCATTATCTTGTCAGGCCTTTGGCTGAACTCATTTGCTTTCGGCTGGCACACGGCTCAAAGCATGTTTTGGGGGGGGGGGGGGGGCGCAAAGGGTCCTGCTTGTTTTTGATCATACCATTGAGAAAAAAACAACAGAGCTTTGCTATTGAAAAAATGTTAAATGCTTTCAATGTTTGATGATTTTATTGAATGGATTCAATCAACAGTAATCCATTGATATTTTATGAGCATAGATTCAAGCTGACACTGGTTGGTTTAACTTTGCCTGTAGTTTCCTGTTATTACTTACCTTGTAGCTTTAGACAGGTGCGGCATAAAGTTCAATGAAAGTCTGTTACTTTTGAAAGACCACAATCGTATCCCCAAATAACTTTAAAACATATAAGCATAGTAGAACGCTCTCTGTTTCATATCATATAATTATGTTTTACATCTTAATTCCAGACATAACTTCCATTATTTTAGGTACCATTTGTCCGAACAAAGAAGCATTCACTTTTTACTCAATTGAATTCAATAAACTGCACTAAATACAGCACATCTATTGGGTTTTTAAGACTACTGGAGCGAAAGATACATACTCAGAAGGCAGCTCGATTAGTAAGTAAACACACACCACCACTGGATTTAAACTGAGGTTCATGTGATTTTAAAAGACATCTTTTCCAGTGAAAGAGTTGAATGTCTATGACTCGCCAGAGAAGATCCATCCTTGATGGCTTTGCTCTGAGTTACAAACATGGATCTAACTTGGTGTCCCTGATCGATGGAAACGCGGACATTACATCAGAAAAATATTGACGGATTTGTCATTGAATATTGTATTATTATAAATAATAATATAATAAATTATATATATATATATATAAAAGGACAGTCCGTACGGTGGGAAACTAAAGAGACGGTGGGCTCAGGACAAAGACCGGAGCCCTGGATGAGGTGGAGTCATGATTACAGCTGATGTCCTCAGTAATTATAGTCAACCAACTTTGGATTATAGGCTCTTTGTCTAAGGGGGTAAAAGTAAGCGAGAGCAAAACATTGAGAGGAGGCAAGTTGCAACAATACTGGGGCAGGATATTTCATTTGAAAGGAACCAAACACTTTTTTAAGCACAATTTCATTGCTGAACCTGAAATAATAATCCACTGCAGGTTTGGTGAAATACTCCGACTCCTATTACTCTGATAGCTATTAACATGTCTCTTTCTCTACTTTGTGTCTAATGCTGAGCTTAACAGCAAGTGAACAGATGACCAACCGGTGTAGAGGGGTAAAAGAGACTATTAAGATATTGTATTCACAGATAAACACAAGCATGGATTTCAGTTTCACTGTAGCATTGCCCATCCTGGTTAGATTTAGCAGTGTTATATTTGTTTTATTTATCTTTAGGTAGTACAATAAGTGACAGCACAGTCTATGTATGAATATCCATTCCATTGGACAGTGGGAGCATCAGGGAGGCTGATGTGATGAACAGTGGAGAGAAACCTGAAGCACAGGCAGAACAAGGACTGCCTTTTTTCATCTGCGTAATATATCGAAAATCAGGAACTTCCTGTCTCAATGTGATGCAGAAAAACTAGTTCATGCAGCTTTACTTCTGGACTGGATTACTGTAATTCTTTGTTATCAGGCTGCTCTTGTAAATCTCTTAAACCTCTCCAACTGATTCAGAATGCTGCAGCACGTGTATTAACAAGAACTAAGAAATGGGATCATATAACTCCTGTATTAACTTCTCTGCACTGGCTTCCTGTTAAATCAAGAATAGAATTTAAGGTACTTCTCCTCACCTACAAGGCACTTGCTGGTGAGGCACCGTCCTATCTTAAAGAGCTTGTTACACCGTATTGCCCTACAAGGCATCTACGCTCCGTAGATGCTGGGCTACTTGTGGTTCCTAGAGTTTTAAAAAGTAGGATGGGGGCCAGAGCCTTCAGTTATCAAGCTCCTCTTTTGTGGAACCAGCTTCCACTTTCAGTCTGGGGGGCAGACTCGGTCAGTTCATTTAAGATAAAGCTTAAAACGTTCCTCTTTGATATTGCTTATAGTTAGGGCTGGCTCAGGTTGGCCTGGACCAGCCCTTAGTTAAGCTGCTCTAGGCTTAGACTGCCGGGGGACTTCTTAGGACACACCGAGCCCCTCTCTCACTCTCACACTCTCACTCTCTCCTCCCACAATCATCCATGTTTTATTAATGTACATCACTAATTAAGCTTCTTTCCGGGAGTTTTTTGTGCTTTCTCGTCTAGCAGGTCTCCGTGGACCATAGTTTCGTGCGGACCCCGGTTCTGACTCCTGGCATGGCTCTGCTGACACCTGTTGCTGCCATCATCATCATTACTTTAAATATGATTCATATTACTGTCATCAAAAACCAACATCTTTCTGCTCTCCCTCCCCACAGAAGCCTCTGTGGATGGTGGTTCTATCTGATGGTGGTAGTCCCTGCAGTGGTCCTGCCGTACACCTGTTCTGCTACTTGCAATTACTTGTATAATTTCTGTTAGAGAAATTGAATGTATTGTACATCTTTTACATTGTTGATTCTGTACACATGACATCCATTGCAGTCTGACCATCCCGGGAGAGGGATCCCTCCTCTGACGTTCTCCCTAAGGTTTCTTCCCTTTTTCCCCATTGAAGGGTTTTTTCATATTTTGGGGAGTTTTTGTGAGGGTTTCGGGACAGAGGATGTTGCATGTGTACAGACTGTAAAGCCCTCTGAGGCAAATTTGTAATTTGCGATTTTGGGCTATACAAAATTTTTTACAGGAGGCCTGGTCGCTTACAATGAAAGGTCATTATGAGGGGATCTACTCTATTTTTAAAGTGATTATATACTAATAATATTATGAGATCATAAACAGAAACATAAGGAAGAAAATCCACAGTAACGCTTTTAATTGCACAAAAGTGCACTTAAAATATTGTCAAAAACATCACCAGCAACATAACAAACATTCTACATTACATAGCGCCCTTGCCTGTAAATACCCCAACATAAATTGACAGGTGGCATGTTAGAAATGTGACCATCAAAATGTCATTAACAATGAACACAGACAGGTGCAAGACAGAGAAATATGGAACGCCGAAGACTAAGCTCATGATTCTTTCCACCGGAGTGAACAGGAGACACGAAGGAAATCTCATTCAAAGCATTCCAGGAGCAGCAAATAAACAGCAAACATGCAGAGACGACATTATGTAAAAAATAAAGTTATGTGAATTATAAAGTACGAGGCTACTTTTTAAGGCATCGGAGTGAAAACATGCACAGGAATCAGGTTTAGGAATATCTATCAAACCACATCATCAACAAGGTGGTTCAAGTAGAATAGTCTAAAGGGAGAGTTGAATTTGATTGTCTGGAGTAGCCTGTATGCACAAGTGGCCTAGTCACATTCAAAAAGGTAAAAAAAGTATAATAATAATGTATAAAATAATAGCGTCACTCTGGATACACAAAAAAAAAAAAACACTGAGTCCCTAGCAACACTGACAGATGTAACTTAACATAAAGGTCAGAAAACAACATAGTTTTTTGGTCTTAAAGTGGTTTGAATTTATGAGTCTGCTGTCTGAACTGAACGTAAACCATGCCTCAGTAGCGTGCAATCACATTAAATACAAAGAACACACCGCAAGAAACCTTCAATGAAACAGTTCAGAACATGAAATCAAACTACGCATGTCAAGGTGTATCTGCAATTATTCAGATGGATAACACACGTCAGCAATGAAGCAATCGTAATCACAGAGCAGGGCAAAAAAAAAAAAAACTGCAATCTAATTATCCTGACAACCTGTCTCTGTCGCTGAACTAAAAATAACACCAAAGATCAACTGCAAGGCAAGTTTGTAGCTCATGGCAACAGAGTTCTGCACGCAGGTGATGAAGTGCCTCTCTTTGATAAAAAGCGTTTGCACAGGAGGAATGAAATGCACCTTTTTATTCATCCCCCTTTCAGCAGTCGCTGGTCTGTGGGTGGGTCTCGTTCACTAGGGAGGGGGTGTTGGTGTCGTAGAAACCCTCCTCGTCCTCGGAGCTCAACGTGGAGGAGCCCAGAGCTGCCCGATGGCCGTGCTGGGCCTTGCGCCTGGTAAAAACAAGCCGAGACACAGAGTCAGGTCTTCAACTTTCAAACGTTGCCGCTCGGGGGAACACAAGCAGTTATCCAGCTAGTTACTGTAGACTGCCACCTAGTGTGGAGAGGACACACGGCATCATGCCTTACGTGGCACCAGGAAGAGTGAATCAACAGTATTTCATTGGACAATTGACTCGAGTCCTACTTCAGGTCGGTCTCAAGAGCTGTGACTTTGGCGTGCAGCGCTTCCTGGAGCTCCTGCTGCTCCTCCAAGTCCCTCAGGACCTTCCGCCGGACTCCCTCCAAGCGCTCCACCTCCCCCTCGCTCTCGTCCACCTGCCGCTTCAAGGCCTTCACGCGCAGAGACAGCTGGGGACGGAGAGGGAGAGGCAAGGGGGTTAGAGGGGGACAGAGGGGGTCAAGGGTGCGGACGTGGGCCGCGGGGGGGCTGGAGGGGAAGAAGCAAGGGGGGGTTTGGCAGGTATGTAGGGGAGCAGCCACGGCCACATAAAGAAGGCTACGGCAGCAGAGAAGGTCAGGCAGCGTTTTGGGGGCCGAGTGAGGTTGGGTGTGGGTCAGGAGGAGTTTAGATGAGATCTGTCTTTTGTAAAATAAGTCAATAGGCACCGTTGGAACTGCGTTAAGGATTAAACAGCGAGTGTGGGTCAAATAGTAGATTATTCTTTTTAGTTAAATTAACTGCTAAAGTATTACAAACACACTGTGAGGAAACTTGAGACAACTACAGCAAAGAGATACTTATTCTTACTCTTGGAACTTCTTGTGCCTCCTACAGAGAGTTAGAGGAGACAGCTGCTGGAATCAGCAGCTTAGCTTAGCTGAAAGACTGGAAACAGCAAGCCTGGCTCTATTCAGAGGAACCAAAAACATGCACCTACAAAGCTGTTTAATTTCTAATCCATACAACAACTACATGTGTTGAAAACTACGATTTAAATTTTTTTTCTCCATTTGCACAGTCCGAGGCGGCCTTTTCCAATTTTTCAGGGAAACGAATAAATAATTGGAAATTCCATCTTGTTGCATTTGTAGTTGAGATGCAGGGAGAAACCATTTTGGAATCTTGCTCCTGCATGCTTCTTGCATTATTGGCTTTGGACAAATGCGTCTGCCAAATGAATGCAATGTCATGTCATATTTAAAAGAAAAACATTACAATCCAATAAATGTCAAACAGTAACCAATAATTAGATGTACATTTTGTGTGTAACCAGTCAACAGAAAAATAAACACTACTTTAAGATAAAAAGCATATAAAATATGGATATTTACCTGATCTCTCTGCTCAATGTGCTGGTTTCTCTCCTGGTCCAACGTGGCATTTAATTCTTTCAGTTTTCTCTCCATTCGTTTCTGAGCGGCATGGATGCTGGCCTTCTCCCTGTGTTTAGAAAAAAATCGGAATTTACATCCTTTTGTCTTCCTCTTGCCCCTATCCAGGCGTTTGGTTACAGATTACAGGTTACAGTTTGATTGCTTTGAATCATTAAAATATACCAAAGCGGGCCATCACATGGTTCAGCCATACCTTTCTTCACTACGCAGCCTCTCCTCCAACTCTTGAATTTTGTTTTCAAGCAGGTTGAGCGCAGGCGAGGGGCGGGACTGTCCCTCCATGTCCACTATGCGGGACTTCAACTCCTTCATCTGGAAGGGGAGTGGGACAGCGGGCCGACTTAACTACTGATTTTAACCAAAAGTCGCGTGACTGTGCGTAACGAGTGCGCGGTACCTGTCTCTCAAGTGCGCTCTTGTCCATTTCAAGGTCGTTCCTCGCGGAACGCTCCTGCATTAGTTCAGAGCGAAGCTGGTCCACCTGGAAGGACAGAGGAATGAAGAAGCAGGGTAAGTGGACCCGTTATGAAATAGAAAGGCCTCCGGCTGATTTCCATTCATATTCAAATATTTTATGAGGCACCTGATCTCTTGTACGTGTGATGCGGTCGTTTAGGAGCTCCACGCCGCTCTTCTCCTCATCCAGCTCGATCTCTAAGGTCTTAATCTTATCCTGTGAACACACGCACGGATAGAAAAGTACATCTCAATTCTGCATCTCTTGCACGGCGTTTGCTGACACGTCGCTGTCACCCTAATTCATTCCAGTCCAACTTTAAACATCCCTGTTTAACCTTTGAACCTGGAATGCCTCACCTCCAGGGCCCTGATCTCCCTGGTGCGGTCAATGTGGGTGCTCCTCTCGGATTCTAGTTCGCTGTCCAAGTGTTTGAGACGGTTGCTGAGGAGGTCTCTCTCTAACTGGGCGCTGTCTCTCTCCTCGCTGCACACCAGCAGCTCCTTCTTCAGTCGGGAAACCTGCAAACAAGATGGAGGCCATAATGTGAAGATTCAGTCCACTTAACTTTCATGCAGTTTCTATCGTCAACATTACCCCGACCCTAACTTAGAGTTTGCTGGGTATGCATGTTTTTTTAATTATATTGTCTATGGCTATAAAGGCTAATACATATAATAATACCCATGAATATGGAGGGCTTAAAAAAGGTTGGGTAAATATTGTTTTTCATACTTAAACATTAGAAAACCTTGAACAGGTTCTATGTTTTACCCTTTCCTGTTTCAAACCCATTAGTCCTCACCTCTTCCTGCTGGGCCTTGAGGTTGTTCTGAGCCCTTTGCACCTCCGCCAGCCGGTCTTTGCAGTTGCGCTGGGCTTCTAGGATGTCCTTCCTCGAGCGCTCCCTGTAGTCTTCAAGTTGCGTCTGAAGGGTGGCAACCGACTGACGAGAGTCTCCCATCATCATCTCCATCTGATAAGGCAGAAAGAGATGCAGTGAGAGACAGCATCTCTGTGCATCGGCAAAGAGAAGAAGCCGCCATAGCCCGAACCTCTTTGTTCATCTTCTCCAGGGCTCGGTCAAGCAGCCTCTTCTGCTCCTCCAGGTCAATCTTGCCCCTCCTCAGCGCCTCCCTCTCCAGGTCCCGCTCCTCCAGCCGCCGGGTGAGCTCGTCCTTCTCCTTGCTCAGGCGAACGTTTCCTCTCTTGGCCTCGTCCAGTTGAGTCTTCAGGGTCCGGTTCTCGTCCTCCAGAGCCTCCACTGCCTCCTCGGTCTCTGGGCTGCGGGGCGCACTGGAGTGAAGCTTCGTCTGGAGAGCGAGAAAGAATCCATGTTTTCTTTAATCACTATTGTGCTACGAGTATACGGTATTGGATGTGGGTATTGTTAGGCCTATGAAACAGGAAGTGGAGTTGTGTACAGCCTGCATTTGCAAACTCCAGACCAAAATCGTAAAATGATTGTAACTTACTTACTAACTCGGGGTGATTTATGTCAGCGTTGCACCTACACTGATTTGTGTGTGACTATGCTCTTTATACATCAAAGCTAACGAGATTATAGCATCTTAAAAATGGCGAGAATACGTTGATCATCCAAAGCAAATGGAGCACAATGCGCATCTTGCACACTTTTATCTCGAAGGGATTATTTTCTTAGCCTACATGTTGGAATTGGATTTGATTCACTTCACATCTCTCGGTTGAAAATAGAGTCTGTGTGGGAGGCTATTTCTTTTATTCTTGTACAGTATGCCGGTTTACACAATTTTGCATGCATGTGTGTACAGTGGTGTCTTCTTTAAGTGCATTACCATGCGGGCCAGCCTCTCTCTGAGCCGAGTGTTTGCTTCCTGAAGCTCCGAGTTGGTACCGTGGTCGACCTCAGTCTTTCCTGAGGACCCGCCCGATGACTGCACAGAGAGGACCACAGAGAATGGACACGATGCTCTACTTCCTTGTTCGCTTTATGCCTAAGATCAAAGTAAAATGAAAACCTCACCTCCTTCGCCCTCTCCAACGCCTTTTCCAGCTCTGCCTTGTCTTTCTTCAACAAGCTGACCTCAGACAGAAGCTCGGCCTCTTTCTCTCCACTCGCCTGCCTCAGGGCTCGAAGTGTCTCACTCTTGTTGTTCAACTCGCCCTTTTGTTTGTCCAGAGCGGCGCGAGCCACCTTCAGATCCTCATGGCAACGGTGAATCTCCTTGGGATAAGCATTTAAAAAGGTAAATACTCTGCATTTACGCGTGACGAATGTGCCCGGGTCCCATAATGATGCGTCAATATGAGCATGTGGAGACTGTGGATTTCTGTGTGAGTGAAGGAACAATGAATGAGATTAGTGAAGCTTCAGCTAGAGGAAAAAAAAAACTAAAAAAACTAAAACGTGCTGTAAAACAAAGGAGCTGAGTCGCTGCCTCTCACCCACACAACAAGCTCAGTCTGCCTCACTTGAATTACCTCGGCTAAAGACAAGTTATCAGCAGAGGCAGGCGTTGGTTTCTGCGCGCTGAGCATTGAGTCCTTCAGATCTCTCAGCTCGACCTCAAATTCATCTCTTTGCAAACGAGATTTCAGCAGCCTGCGGAAAGAAAGTAAAAAAATAAAACAGTGAAAAAGTCTCACAGGGACTGAACACTTTGTTCATAGAGAAATATAAATCAATCCTGTTTTGTTTCGGCAAATGGCGTTTTTTTGTGCGAGGGTCCAAGAAAAACCTCTAAACAAGAACCCTCCCACCAAGAAGATGCATTTAATTTCAGCGGATTAAGCCTCGACCTCCTACTGTTAACCATTGGCATGGAGAAATCTTTCATGTTTTGCCGATGGGGCGCTTAATGTGGAATTCTTGATGTGGAATGAGAGGGTTTCCAGATGAGCTTTGGGCAACTTTTTAAAACTCTCACAATCTCACAAATTGCAGAGCATGGTTGGAGATTGCATCCTTTCAATGCCCTATGAGTGTCTAATACTTCCTCCTGGGTGCTCTACTGCTCTGCAAAAGTTGTGTACTCTCTGATCTGTGTACTGTCCAAGGCCTGAGATCGTTGGATAATGTCCTTCCATGTGTTGTGGATTTCAAAATGCTAACTGGCCTTTATGATGGTCCAAATCGGTTGAATCATTGCTTTGAAGTGTATTTGATATTAATTACATTCTGTCCTTGCAAGAAATATCAGTAGATCTATAACCTATACACGGACACAGGTGCACACACACACAGGAAAGCCATCAACACACATGCACACGCTAAAGTCAGCAGTCGCGAACAACAAACAAAGCACAAGGGGATTAAAGTACTACGCTAAACGGTTAATGAGGCAACTTAAGTTGCATTCATTATTTATTCCAAATCAATTATGTTGAATAATAATTAGCGCAGATGTTGTTTACATTTTTTTAAATATAGATTCAATAAAAACAAGATTTGTGAATAATGATTATTTTATAGGATTGATTGATTGATTGATTCTGTTCATTGCCACTGGATTACGGTTAGTATGAATTTCACAAATCTAATGATCAAAATCATCAGATATCATGAAACCCGCACTGATACAATCAGAGTGTTGTTTATCCTCAAGTGATTCCAGGGATCATATCTCTGCTGATTTGAAACAAGGCTAAAGCTACTCAAACCAAACACAGTGTGATTGATTCTCTCTCTCTCACGTTCGACTGCTGGTGGCATGCGTCCCGCTCCTGCTGAAGGAAAAGTCAAGTGAAAGAAGGCACACATTTAAAAATAACTACGGAAAAGGCCGAACTAAAACAAACTTTCTTCAGTGAGTCCATGTCGAGGTTTTTTTCAGAACTAGTTTATCTAGTGATAAAAGTGTAAAATTTGGCAGAGTGTGTTTGAAGCTGTTATGGCTTCATAATCAGTTTGGTTTATCTCCATATTCATGGTGTTTGAATGTTACGTCATGCTTGTGCAGTGCTTGTTGCATCCTTTGAAGTCAGATACTGAAAAAGATACAGTACATCTATTCCGAGCCCACAATTGACTGAGAAATTCCAGAGATGCGTATAGACACTAACTCTTCTCGGGTGTTGTGCAGCTCCTGGGCCGTGTTGTCCAGCCGTGTCTTCCACTGCTTTTCCTGATCTCTGCAGCCCTCCAGTTCCTCCTGCAGCGTCAACATGGAGGAGTTCACCCTCTCCCGCTCATCTTCGATCTGCTCCTGGGACTGAAACACGGCCGCAGCGAATTATTCCTCAACCCCCTTTTCATTATGATGTTGCAGAAAAGCTGTGATTCAGAAAAGAGTTTCCCATACTCAAATCCATCACACCTCATAGTTCGGTTTCTATTGCAACCAAATAAGGATCTGACTCTTTTAATCCTCCTGCCGCCAAATAAATCGCAACATCAAAAGCAGCTGCTAACCAGTCTTCGTGTTTCCTGCTCTCGAGCTGCATGATACTTTTTTTCCTGACGCTGCTGTTTCCAGAATCTAACGATCTATTCCTGCACACATATATGATTCAAATTTCCTCCACACCACATCTGTCAGTACAGCACTCCAGAAATAGTCAACTGGCATAAAAAGTCTATAGCACGCCAACACATAAAACCGAACGACAAGACATAGCCTGTGTATTAGGAGCCGGATGCAACATCAAAGCACAATTGAATAAGGGCTTAATTACGGATGCAGAATACAAACTCCCTGACAGGTATAACCTGTCAGGTTTGTGTGAATAATTCCATCTATCATCCACAAAAGGTGTCACCAGCTAAACTATTCAAAGTATATAATAATATTAAAAATCACAGAATTTTAATGAAATGAGGTTACCAGAAGCTGAAAAAAAAGAGGTTTTGAATCCTCTCTGGTTCATTTCTTTGTCATATACATGCTCTTCCTTTGACACTGACACAACATAATGAGAAAAGACACACGAGAGAATATGAAAATATGTGGCAGTGTGCAAGTTTGTGTTATGCAAGTGTAAATTGAAAGTAGACTGCTTTCTATTTCGAACTAAAATTGTAAAACAAATAAATGCTGAAGAGCTGCTCCCTTTTTTTAATTTATAAAGTGAGTGTAAGTGGTGGATAATCACCGGCCTCTGAGTGCTGAAGCTAACTTAAAGACATAAAATGGAGCTGACCTGTTCTTTTAAAGAGGGATTTATTAGTTGTTCTTTGTTCACTTTATTGAATCACTAGTGTTGGTTCAGTGACATCAGAGTTACTAAGCCAACACCTGTTGAGATTAGAATTTCTTCCTTTTTCAAGGCTCATCTGGTCATAAACTCACTGGGACACGCTCTGCGTACTGTAAAGTAAATGAACACGTAGAAACATATTTGTGTCAAACTTGAACTTTTAAAATAACTTATCGGACTAATGGACGTCAACAAGAATGTTACATTTTCCTTGTTTCCTTATCAGCAGTCTGATAACTCTTATTTTGCGCATCAGCTGCACTGCTTTTATTTCAATCTTTTACATTTATTTTGCCCCTCATTTAAGCCTGAACAGTTGAAGCCCCAGTAGAACGTATGTGCTACTGGGATGGAGCCACCCACCTGTGTGAACTGCTCCATGGTTGTTCTCAAGTTGTCCATATCCTGGCTGTACTGCTCCCTCAGGGTCTCCATCTCCCTGTCATGGCACTCCACTTCCTCCTTCAACGCTCCCTTCAGGGCCGTCAGCTCACGCTCCCGCTGGCGTAGAACCTCCTCCTGGCGCCGACGCAACATGGCGGCCTCAGACAGGTCGGCCTGCAGAGTCATCACGTCCTGCGGGGAGACACAGTCAGGATGGAGAAGCAGAAATGCTGCAATGGGTTCATTTTTGTTGGTGAATTTGAAAGTACCGTCTGAACTGAGTGAGGAGAGTTTTCTGAAGCCCTCCTCAGCTCCTCCTGAAGTTCAGCCAGCTGATCATCCTGTAGGCGCAGACGAGACTCAGCCCCCTCCCTGGCCATTTGCTCCTCAGACAGTCTGCACACGCACACAGAAACACACAATACCAATATGGTAACGGCAAACACAATAACGAGCCCATCAGTCTGGTTGCTGCGACAAAAAAGCCACAGGACAATATATGGAGGCTTATTGTTGTGCTTTAAAGTGCACAGACTATTTGCAAAGCAACACACGCGCAAGCACACACACACACAAAAAAGCTCCTTACTCATCATGGACTTGCTGCAGTTCTTCCTTGCAGCGAATAAGTTGCTCCTGAAGCTCCTCAAGTTTCCCCTTTTGGAGGCTGCCGTCAGATTGTCCCTTTTGTGGTAGAACGCACGGAAGCACACGCACACATACACACACACACACACAAACACACACACAAAGCATGTGAGGGGCAAGGTGAGACAGAGAGAAACAGAACAAACAGCGAGCACAAACACACACAGAGGAGCACTGGAGGCATCACAACCGTGTCAATGTCGAGTTTGCTGATGCATTATGCCCTCTGTATTATCTGACATATTAAAAGCAGAAACCCTGACTCGGATTCCTTGCCCTAGTTTCTGACAGTTGGGGGGCGGGGGGGCGGGCCCGCCAGTGTGCTCAGATATGGTCAAGAAAAAAAGAGACAGCCTGCTCACATTCGCAACTTTTCCTCACAGGCTGCAGGGGAGCAGAACGCCCCCTCAGCCCCGTCAAGGCTCCCTCTCTCTGAAAAGGAGGCGTAAGCGCAGCCGGCCCGTGATACCCCCCTCTTATCGTCCTACACACTCATTACAGGGACGCACACGGAAGCAGAAGAAGGGAGACAGAGCGAGGATCACGGATGGTTTCGCTCCTCGGGGGATCTCACATTCCTCACTTCTCAGTGGCGCATTACGAGGATGCATTTTGTACAGATTTGCTTTATTTTCCTCTGGCTCCCTGCAGATAAATCCGTTCTGGGATATTTCAGTTACTGTCTGTCCTCACAAAGAGATAATTAATAGAAGATAAGATTTTCTTGAGCACTTTGGTTGAATTGCATCAGCTGTATTAATTGATGTATTAATCTACAATGAAAGAGACCTGGCCTGCATTATTAGCTACTTGGTAGGACACACCCAAAAGTTCTCTGGAGACACAAGAAAAAACCAAAAGGGGTTCTGAAATAAGATTATTTCTCCAGAGATTTGCTATTTACCTTCATGAATCATCATGTTATTGCTTCAGCCCAAGAGTAGCAAAGGGAGAGGAGCAGTACTTTCGGGGTTTTTCAGTATTGAGCCCAGAGTAAACTCATTGAAGATGCAGAATGATGCAAAATATTACTTTTGTGTTAATTGTTAGCTTCCAGTCAATGTTGGCCTTGTATTACCCCTTCCCAATGCGGATAACTTTCTTATATACTATATACATATATTGGACGTTATCTGGATGTATCCCTGATTGCTTCAAAACAGACTTGGAGGATCCCTCTGTATAATATACACTCATGTGATCCTGCTCTGATCTTATGTTTTCAAATCATGCAGACAAAAGCAATGTTTTGGTTTTGAGGCAGAGCCGGAGAAAAAGAAAATAGCCTCAGGCGGAAAACAATCATTGTAAACCCCTTCGCCCTGCAGTCTGATGCTTATTGTGGATGTTCCAGTAGCTGTTAGCACTTCTGAAGAGCCTCGAGGTGAATGCTGGAAAAGAAAACAGCCACTAAATATAGTGAAGTGATCGGCATGGTTACAGCCTTAAAAGAACACGCACGGTTTTCACCACAACACCAAAAAGGATCCGTACTATCCGGCAAGCCACGCCCCCAGCTGGGGCCAGGTTCCAGACCAATTCAATTATTGATGGGTCTCAATGACTGGCTGCTCAACACACACTGAGCCCTCAACAGCCTTCCTCTGCAGGTGCATCGTTGCCAAGAGACAAGACGGGCAAACAATTCAGACGCAGCCATGGTCACCACAACGCTGAGAAGTACATAACAAGAGGGTCATACATAATCAAGAGCATGTAATATGAGACTCTCCGGGACACAGATGAATAACTTATGTATGTAGATTTATGCAAAAGGATGCAAATTTACAGGAAGTGGTGGGCTTGTAGTCATAAAAAGCGTGGCGCAATAATTTCAATAAGGTTTCACAGGAGCACAAAGGAGCAAAGCTGGCACCAAAATTGACAGGAGAATACTCAGCATGCTCCTTTATTTTTGCATTTTTTGGCATGCCTAAAGAGGATCCTTGGAGACAAAGTGAATGAGATACTCATATCCTCAGAAAAGAGGACACGGTGCCAACCATCTGTTAACTACTACAGAGCTACTCTGTTGAGAAGAAGACGCCCATCACAGACAGCACATCTTTAGTTTGACTAATACGCTGAGCCCACACACACACCAAAATCCAATAAGAGTCATTTAGTTTATGAATATGTATACAATGTTTTTGCCAAACTTTTCTTTTAAGAAAATGGGAGCTTTTAGGTACACAAAAGAATGGGGCGACTCATACTTTTAAATCAACTAATGCTAGAAGTACTTTAAGATCAATACCACGTCTGAGGCCAGAAGCTAAGGTTAGCTTAGCATAAAGAATGGCCCAGCAGAGCTTGTTCCATTGGCTGACGAAGACAGTGAGATGTGGTCAAAAGCCACGTGAACCTTTGAGTAAAAATGATTTGTACCACAATCCTGTTCCCAGGGTTAAGTATGAACTTCTATGCTTCCAATATTACGGTTTCCTCTTCTATAAGAGTGACAGTGAGAAAAAATACAGCCTTTTGTCATACCTTTACGCTGCCGTTTGTTTCGGCAACGGGGTTGACGTTTCTCCTAAAGGACCCTTCCCTCTCAGTGTTGCTGATAAGAAAAACCACAGACAGAGGATCAGATCACAAAAGCGTGTGCATTTGCATTCGGTTACAATGCACAATGCCTGTGGACATTCCGCCTCGGGACTAATAAAGGATTCTCATATCTCACGTCATGCCTGCGGTTTACTTACCCGTTTTTAAGGACGTTGTGAACAACTCGCTTCACTTGAGCTTCCTCCCCGTTGACTTTGCTTTGATTCCTCATAGCGATCTCCTTCCAATACAGTGTGCAGAGTTAGCCGCCAGACACAAAACAAAGAGACAATTTAACACCTCACAAAAGGTACCGGTCCTCTGGTACTCACAGGCTTTTTGGCCACCGCTGGATGGTCGTCCCTCGCAACGAACTTCCTCTGCGACTTGAAGCTCGGCCGGGGGGCCTCGAGTGCCGTCACCCTGGAAACGGGCACGGGGCTCGCTGGGACAGACGCAGCCAACAACTTGGAGGAGGCGGACAGAGGAACGGCGTAGGGGTTGGGAGTCGGAGAGCTCGGAGGGGGGAACTCGGGCTGGACGTCTTTTCTCGCATCAAGACTCCTGGAGCGCCGGTGCTGGTCGAACCGGAGCCTCTGCCTCCCGCCGGGGCGGCCTCTCGTCTGTGGGCCGCCTGCTGGGGTCCCACTGTTGAACTTACTGATGAGCTTGTTGATGGGAGCCAAGGAGTTGCTGTCGATCTCTGGGATGGGCTCCTCGGTAGCGGGCGGTGGAGGTTTTGGGAGAGCCTCCGAACAGGAATCTGTGCTTTTGTTGCGCCCTATGTGTCTTCCCAAAGAGCCAGTGTAACCAGAGCCCGTTTGCTTGAACCCTTTGGGTCCCGCGCCATTTAATTTGACACGTTTCAGGCCAGCTTCGTTGTACTCACTACTCTCATCTCTGGTTCTTTGGGATCCCCCGGCTGTCCCTTTGTGTCGGGGCTCTGCTTTTCTGCCGGCTCCACCCTCCTCATCCCCTTGAGTTCCTGCTTGCCCATCGCCTGGAGGCCTCTTGTGAGGGCTCCCAAAAATCTCCCCGACCTCATCGTCTGATGGAGACACTGGGGAGCGTGCTGTATTTGCAGCACGGTTAAAGGGGTTTGTCAATTCCTCCGGGCCTCTGTTTGTTTTGGGCTGGCTGCTGAGAGGTGACGGTGGCCCCGAGCTGGGAACGGGACTGTTCAGCTGAACTCCATAAGAGTCCCCCTTCTCGCCATCTTTCATGACCACATAAGGCTGTCCGGAAATCCCCTGAACGTGCACTGCCACCCCGTACTTATTGGCAGGAGAGGCTGCACTGTTGTTCCCTCTGGATTTATCAGGATAACCTCCACCTGTGTCGTGGAGGTCCTTGATGAAGCGGATCTGGACGCCGTAGTCCACAAGGGGCTTCCTGTCGGTGGACGCAGGGTTCATGCTGACTTCCTGGTTTCTTTGAGAGCAGCCTTGTTGGACAGGGAGGGCAAAACAGCAAAGATACAAATTAGGTGAATCGGAAGCTGGATGAGAAATTCCGCACACTTTGTACAAAACATACTTTGTTGCGGTTTTTAGGCTTTAAAAAATGTAAATACTTCGCAACTCAGAGTCCTCGTTTTACCCGAATGGGTCGCTATGACATGACAATAATATCTCATTGTTTGTATGAAGCAATCCTATTCTGTTGCTGCTCTACAGGTTTAATTCCTCCAAACCAGAAATAATTGTATGCAACCCATGACAAATATGCCCCAAGGTGTACTTTTGAAGCTCTTTGTACAGGTCGAGGCGTACTTTTATTTGGTGAAAACAAAGATGAAGTCATGTGACTGGATGTCACACTGTAATTTACATATCACACTATCCAACTGTGTCAATTTATTTTTCATCAAATCATTATTAATGGAAGAGGTTTTTTATTGCTGTTGTTGAGCAGAAGAGATAAATGAGTGGGCGAAAAAGCTCTTTTTTTACATGAAAATTGAAAAACACGAATTCCAGATATTTGAGTTGTTGATGTGTTGCTGAATAACGTTACCTTAGTATTCGCAGATTAGGATAAATTAATAAATAATATAAAACTGAATGTAGTCCCAACATGCACCTTTGATGCTCTGAAAATGAGCCTGGTGATGAACACAATGAGAAGATGAACACTCCTCCTTTTGTCCAGGCGCTGCGGAGCATTAAACACCGGAGGGGGGTCTATGTGAGTAATGGGCCCCCCTCCTCTCTCTGCCGTCGCCAAAGTCTCCACAGTCACCAGACTTCAGAGTGGACTCAGTCAGGCGTAGACTGTTTACTTTGAGCTGTGCAGCCCCCCCACACACACACACGAAAGCGTGTGCACACAGGGACCTGCTGTGCAAACCACCATAGGAGGCAGTTTCATGTAATAAGCATCGCCGGTTTTTCAGTGGAAAGACCTACCAACATCTGTGAAATCACGTTTAAACGTGTCTTTTATTGCGGCCACGTGATCACACAAACAACCCCCCCCCCCTAAATACGTTAATATTTGTATTTAAGCGCAGCAGCATCGGGTTTGGGTTTTGCAGAGCCCGGCGTTGTACTTCAACCCAATCGGTTTGTATGCTCACACTTAAAGATGTGACTCCCACAGGAATTAAAATGTAACCAAATGTAACCGCCTGCTGGTTATAGTGTAACAGCGAGCACCTCCACTGGCATTCAGGTTGGATTGGCGAATGAAAGTCAGGCTTTGTCGTTCTGTGAAACATTCTTGGGATTCCAGCCGTTCCCTTTGCACTCGCCATTGCGCGTGGTTTGCATTTGTATTAATGATAGACTGAGTGAGAGGAAACGTGCTAAATGTGCATGTAGAAAAGTGTGCACACAGGCAGGAAATAAAAAAAGGTGACCAACTAAAACTGGAGAGTAAAAAACGCAAAACAAACTAATGCTCCCTTTCTGCCATAACAAACAAAAAAAACACGGTTTGGAAACTGTATTACACACCGGGTATTCAAACAATTATCCTAAAATGGGACGATGTGACTGTCTATTGTCTCGCACCGTGCGCTGCTGACCAATGGTCGCAGGCGCAAAGACGGATTTACTATTGTGACAACAGGTTCACCTCCTCTCGGGCGCTCTCCTGTCACAAGGAATGTCTGAGTCAACAACGGGGACAGGAATGTCCCCAAACGGGCCTGTCTGCCATCTAACCCCTTCACCTCACCCTGGTCATTTGTCTTCTGGCCCTGTTCCTGCACCATACCGTCCGATCTTCAACTTTCTCCCACGGTGTCGCTTTCCCTTTGACGAGCTACTTTGATAGTAGGGCGGCTTGTTTAAAGAAATATATATGATCGGTTAATCCATCAATAACCAGATAAGCAATTTAAAAACAGTGCGGACAGTATATGTGATTGTTTAGGTCATCCATAGAGCAGAAACTCAAAAGATTCACTGCAGGCTGCACGTTTTTTAAAGTCAGGCTTTACTCCTTAATACTCAATTTCCAATTCAATATCTTTAGGATTCTCAACATTTTAATATGTTCTGAGATTTTATACCCTGGATCATTCTATAAAGCATATAAGCCTATTTGCGAGGAGGAAAATACATATTTAGATTAAGCAGAATTGTGCAAAACATATCACCATATGACTAATAAAAGTAATAAATGAACATACTATTTCAGACCCAATAGTTGACAAGCCCATTGATTAATAGGGACCTACTTTGTTGTCGTTGGGGCAGGCAGTGCTTCGGCTTCTCTTGTACAAAACACAAACAACCTGGATGCGTGTCCCTCATTAAAAAAGCATGAACACCTCAAAGGGAGCTTGAGGCGTGCCACGAGCACACGTTTTTAAGGACAGGACTAATTCTGGAGCAATCTATTAGAAATGCAACTAAAGTGAGGATGAGGGAGCGCTTACTTTACTTTCTATTGTGGACTTCACAAGAAGAATGCGTTGCATTTTTTTGGCAGGCTGGAGATCATTCCAACAGCTGACAATCAAGATAATAAAACTTTCCAAGTCATTTTAATAAGTAGACAGGAGAAGCCATTCGACCAAAGTAAGCCCCCGCGCACCTGTCTGTTCGTGGATTAATTGCGTCACACCCACCCACCCATCCGGTCAGACAGTATCGGTGCGCGTCGAAACCACCGGCTTGTTGACTCGCTCCAGCGGGACCGAGACCTGGAGCGACGAAGGTAAACAATCGGCGCACCTGCCTCCCTGCCCACGCGCACTCTTTGGAAGCATTCACCTGCTATAAAAATAACCTCTAGGGCATCTTCTCCGCGCCGCACAGTCAGATCCAATTATACCAAACCTTTCACAACACGTCCGGCAAAACCGATGTTCGGTCATTATCGAGAGCAGGAAAAGCCAAAGAGGGGGAGGGAGGAAAAAGAAGGGGTGGGGGTCAATCCAATCGCAAAGCCACAGGTGTCTGTTTCTGCGCGGCCAAATGTAATAAAACTGCCCGAGTTAATGAGTAAATCGGGGGCTTAAAGTATTGGACTGCCCCTCCACCTGATCCCACAACAGGAAGTGTTCATTAGATGTAGCAGCTGTAAATACTTATTCTACCGCACCTGCAAAGACGATCCGGATCCCGAGACGTTTCTCCTTCCTCAGTGAGCGCTCCTGAACGCGTCTCGCGGAGGCAGCCGCTCTAGTGGGATGAGAAGATGTTACTCAATGAACGGAGGACACAGGGGAATATTTTCTCTCCCCACACCACCACTCGTCCAGTGCAACCTGTTGCCAGAACGTCGGACAGTCATCGTCCCGCCTCAGAAACGATTTCATTGGTGGGCGGCTCACCGAAGGGGCGGGGCCTGCTGTGAGCTCTGGCTCGTCGCCGCACAAACAAACACAGCTCAGAGCATGTGAGCAGTCTCCACAAAGGTGTTACGGGGAAAGGATTTCTCAATCATATTTTGAAAATATGTGTGCATGGCAGCATTGGACCGTGATCATATCCAATAGTAATGCAGTTCAGCGACAAAGTGATCACGATGGACTGAAGACCTGTTACACATGCTTATTGACTTGATCCACTCCATTCTACCATGGGATGGGAAACATAATTCATATTTATACCCCAAATAACCGGCAACAGTTGTCTGTTTCTGCATGTACAGGCTGTGCCCGGACTAAAAGTCTGTTTATGCTATTTTATTGGAATCAATATCAAGTGTCAATTAACTGCTTACCATTTTACATATAGAATTAGCACCAAATCATTCTTTCTAGAAAACTTAAATTATTAAATGATTAGGACATTAGGGTGTGGATCTATAGAATGAAGTGTGACCTCTTTCTGAACACTTTTGATGAAGATGTGCTAGGAAAAATTGAATGTAAATACTTACATAATTTATGTAGGTGTCACTTATGACAAAAAATTGCATTGTTACCTTTTTCATTTGGGGTTTCCAACCCTCATTTTTAATACGACAATTAGCAAACAAATTAAAAAAAGCGAATAAAAACAGACATGGACAAGTACAAAAAAAAAATTCTGTCTTTACTTCAGAGTTCAGTACCTTTCCCTTTCCCACCTGGTGTGAGACTCACTGGTTCCTGCAGGTTCCACCATGAGGCGCCAGAGCAGAGCAAGAGCACAGCACAGATAGGGTACAAGGGTACAAAATATAAAAGAACAGCTGAGAGAGCCAAAAAAAGAAAGGCAACTTGGACATCGAATAAAGAAAAAGTAAAGAGATGGAGGGAAGAATAGTTATAAACACATTTTACAATGACAGAAATGTGAAGAATGGGTACTGTTCGCTCTGAAGTTATTTGGTCTACTTCAAGGCCTCGTGCAGCGCACAGGTCAGAATATACTGGTTCACATGCACCCTCGTCCCAGCTTAAAAAAAATAAAAATAATTAAGTACTATGCACATACTTGCTATGCCGACACCATACAAAAGCACTGACTTCACAATTCATGTGTACTGCAGAGATAAAAAACAGTTGACTCAAATGTACTGGATGAATACTGTATGAATACTGTAGACAACCAAGACACATATGTTTAACTTATTTTGTTCATTGGTCAACTCTGTAGCATGTTCACAACTGATATAAGTTCCAGAAATTTGATTTGTCCTCATATTTACAACTAATCAGCATCAAAGTGTGTACGCGAAGGAGAAACAGACTAAAGAATTTTAAAAGATATGTTGTTTTCATCCAATTTTTTGGTTGTTGTCAAAAAACACTTAACTTTAACGCTGCAAAACACTTGTAATTTTTTTATTTTCTTTTGCTTGCCTGCAGTAAAAAGACAACGCAATAGCCAATTGATAAAATCAGTTATTTTGATGGAAAATAATGCTGTGATCTACACACAATGACCCTTTTAGATTTTCAGGCACTCTTTCAATGACTTTTGTCTCTATTAAGATTTTACATACATCATGTTTGTCTTAATTTATACCCAAGAAACATTGAGAAAAACGCTGATAACTTGAGTCATTGCATCAATACAAAAAAGGGGAATATATCAACACTGCGTTGGCCGACTGACGTGGGTTTGCGTGTCTGAAATGCCATCACACTCCTGCGGTGCACAAGTGTGGCAAGTCAGTCACAAAGTGTGTGAGGTAGTGTGTTGGTGTCAGTGCTTTGCTGGTTGGCAGTCTAGATGTCTGAAGGAGTGTGTAGTTTAACATTCATCATGTTTTTGACTCGTTTTGAGGGCGAAGGGAAGAAAAATTATTTTATATATAAGCATGGGTGTCAATGAGTGTGTTTCTCTGTGTAGTGAACAAGTAAAGGGCTAGTCAAGAGAAAGTTGGGCGACTAGCTGACACGACACACGGGTCAGTCAGGTCAAAGAATGTCTCCATTTGTCCAGTATGCGATGAAACTCCACGCAGCCCCTCTGCCATCCACTCCTCAACTCTCATTAGCCGCCACCAGCTGGCCTAATCCCTGGCGCACAAACACGGCCTGGATGTCCTTGGTCTTGATACAGAAGTCACAGGCCCAAACGGCAGCGCTCTCTCGTGTCAGCAGCCCGTACGCTGGCTCCGTCAGGCCTGTGCAGTCACGGTGGAACCAGCGTTGGCACGACGCCTCGCACAGGATGGCGTCCTGATCGTCATGCACCTCTGCCATGCAGTGGCCACAAGGGAAGACCATCCCGGGGCCACCGAGTTTTCCGGGGCCAGAGCCAGGCCCTGTGGAGGGGGCGGCCGGGCCGGGGGGCAGGGGAGACTGGGTGTTTGGTGTCGAAGTGGAGTTAGAGGGGGGGTTTGGGTTGCTGCCAGGCGTGTTGCCTCCGTTGTTGTTGGTCATGCTGTTCTGACCTGAGTTGGGGGCCGCATTTGGCATGGGACCGCCAGCACCCGGAGTGTTGTTCTGCTGGTTGTACGGAGTGGAGCCGGGGGCAGAATTAGGTGGGGTGGATTGCTGCTGCTGGGTAGAGTTGTTTGAGTTGGGGGTGTTTGTGTTGTTGGGGGGCTGTACTTGACTGGGTGGTGGATGCTGTTGCTGGCCCGATCCATTCAGAGGACCAGTAGGTGAAGAGTTGGGGTTAGGCTGACCAGGGGCTGAGGAAGGCTGACCAGGTGCATTGGAATTGGGCTGCTGGACTTCAGGGTGGCCAGGAAAGCCTCCTCCTGTTTGCGGGGGTCCAGAATTAGGAGAAGGGCCGGGGGTGGTATTATTAGGAGGGGGGCCGTTAGGATTCATGCTATGCTGCTGCTGTTGTTGTTGTTGTTGTTGTTGC